>NC_062573.1:65987500-66192500 GCF_022837055.1 Prionailurus viverrinus
TCAAAAATTATGGAGAATTTCAGATGGTGACGACAAAGCTTTAAGCCAACACTGTGGCCCTTCTGTGCTGCAGATTGTGTGTGATCATATATGATGGTTGTATGTCCATGAATGAAGCCAGCCCTACCCCTGAAGCGTCAGATGAGACAGACAATTAACCTAGAGCCTTCATCAGTTAGATTTTAAATATATTCTCACAATAAATGAACAGAACAACCAGTTCCTTTTAGATGACAAGTGTAACTTTACAATCAGAACAAAGTTTAAAATTATAACAACTTGCAGAATATAATATTCATACACAATTTATGAGTGAGTAGCAAGCAATTTGTGAGTATAATAAGTCTGTTATATTTACATTCTATATCACTGCAATGGTTCTTGTATTACATAATGTTTGCTTCTAGAGTCATTGTTTTCCTTTAGACTAATTAATGTAAATAAAACCATTATCATGAAATTAAGGTAGAAAGATTGCTCCATTAAAAAGAAACTATTTTGTTAAGGAGAAAGCATTTTATTTCTTGCCATTCTGCCAATACAAAAAGCAAGGGTCTATAATAAGTAGTTACCTCGGCATATTTCTAGTCTAGGAGAGAAGCAGAAGATTTTTAATTCAGGTCTCAAAACAGACTTAGGAACCTTGATGTCCAGAGATACCTCAACCAAAGCATTTTATCTGTAGCAGCAAATATGCAAATGTAATAACATATTTGAAGTTAGTAATCAGATGCAAACTTTAATAGTACAAGCTAAGAACTAAAGCCTTATCCTGATTGGTAGTTCTTATCTGTAAGATGGGGAGGAAGGGTTGATACAGTGTAACTCTAGGCTTTCAGTGGATGTAAATTACATGTCAAGTAACAGTGCCCCAATCCTCTGATAAGGAGAGTGAGACTGTTAGATAAGAAAGAGAGAAGGCAGATAAGGGGGAGCAAATAAGAGGAGAAAAGAGCACAGGAGACTTAAACCACCAGGCTGAGATTTCCTGTGTAAATACCATGCCATTTAATTTCTGAAAAAGGCAAGACATTGGAATAATGAATCCAGGCAAAAGGCACAAGTGGGTAGCAAGAGATCTGGATTTTAATTCAAGTTTTCTATTAACTATCTGTGTGTGTGTCCTTTTTGACAGCGTTCTATTTACCTCTGCTTCAGTTTCGTCTTATGTGAAGGGAGGGGTTTAGAGTGGAATAATTTTCAAGACTTTGATATTTCTAAATTTATGTATCTAGTTCTCATAAAAATTAGATAATTTTGTAGCAAAAGTCCCTGGTTTTTTTCTTAGCTCTTTCTCTGGCAAATCCATTGACATCTATTTTATCCAACATTCACCGATTGCCTGTTTGATCCAGATACTTAAGACTAAGTCCTAGAAATGCAGTGGCAATTAAACACAGGTCTTGTGGTACTATGCCTATGTAAGATTAGTGAAACATGCTTCTCCAAAGAGAAGAGATTTAATTTTTTCCCACTTATCTACTGATTATACTCCTGACACAAAGGTACTGATCATTGGTATTATAACTATTATATAAGGCATTTTGCCTGTATGTCTAAAGAAAAAAAAAAAAAGGATGTGAAATTTCAGATTAAGATCTAGGATCTGGTATTTGCTCCATAGGTCAAAGGATATATCCACATTCTTTCACATTTGAATTTGACTAAGTGAAAGCAGTATGCTATTCAAGAAATAATGATACAGACTTTTGAATGAAACTGAAAAGGGTGATAAATTTGGGGGATAAAAGTGGATTCTATATAACTAGACAGTCAATTAAGCTGGCAAAGTAGGTAACCTAAAAGGGTAGGAAATTGAGTCCTTGAATTTCAGAGCTAGGAGCCTCTTCAAAGTTAATTACTCTGTTTTAGTCTCTTCATTTTATGGATGAGAAAACTGATATCCAGAGAGGTTATGTGTCTCGGGAAGGTCACCCAGCTGGTAAATGTGAGAACCAGGATTTTAAGGATATCTGTCCCTTCTACCACAGGTACCTTTTAAAATAGCTAACCCAGTATTACAGTGAAATACATACTAATGTAAGCTTGACATATAATGTGCCAGGAAAAGCTATCACAATATGTGTGCAGGGAGTTATGGATAAAAAAGCTACCCTGATGAAAATTTTGTCTAAAACATCTACAACACAGAAGAAGTAGTTTCTCCTACTCATAACCGAGACTGATTCCTAAAAAAACATAAAGACCATGTTTGAAGCTAAGAGATGACTTTTAGAGCTCCTGCCCTATTAAGTAATGGGGCAGTGACACCTTGTTAAGATTATCTGATTCCTGATGTTCTTTGAAGGGTCCAGAAATTTATTTTTTTCTTAAATTTTGTATTGTCTCTTTGAAACTTTGTCTAACAGTTGAAAAAAAAATGTCTAGCAATGGTTGGAAAAAAGTCTGTAACAATGATGGAAAAATACTGTAAATATATGCTTACCAATCAAACGAGGATGTGACATATTTTAATGCTAGGTTGTTCTGTGAAAAGGTCTAGAAAGTAATGTTATATACAGTGCTAAAATAGGCTCTGAGAAAAAAGGAGCATATAAATCTATTGCTATTAGGGACTCAAGATTATGATGCTCTACTCTTTCTTTACTCATTATATTTTTAAATACTGTATTTCTAAACATCTAACAAAATAAAAGGAAAAAATAAGGCAGAATTTGAATTTATACTAATTAATTATTCTTAGATGACCTTCCCTGGAGTGAACCAAAGGACCATTAAAGGTAAAACTGGATTTGACATCCTTGGTCACAGATGATAACTAATTTTTTTTTTCCACAGGTGTTAACTTAGAGTAGCTGAAACCCACTTTTTCTTTTTTTTTTTTTTAAACCTTTTTAAAAAAATTTATTTATTTTGAGAGTGAGAAAGAAAACACAAGTGGGGGTGGGGCAGAGAGAGAGACAAGAGTGAGAATCCCAAGCAGGCTCTGCACTACCAGCACAGAGCCCAATGTGGGGCTCAAACCCATGAACCCTGAGATCATGACCGGAGCTGAAGTCTGATGCTTAACCGACTGAGCCATCCATGCGCTCCCACTTTTCTTTCTTAATTTCAGACAAGGCCATGGAAACCACTTCAAATATTCTTCAGAACTCTGTAGATGTTGCTGATGGTCAAAGCTGTCACCTGGGGAAGCTAATATAAAAAATAGAGGTTCTATTCCTATTCACCTTCTTTATAAGGGAAGAATTGTTTAGCTATATGAGAGGAAATGTGTATTGCTGTGGCACAGTGGAACCCCAGAGATTGCTTCCAAGGCGAAGAAGCCCTAATTGACAAGAAGAGTTTGTTCTAGAACCATGATTTTGGGTTTGGGAGTCATATCTTTGACATCATATGCTTTGAGCCTTGTTGCTACACTTGTAGTGCATAAGACATGAGAGCTGAAATATATTTAGGCCATATTCTTCAGTTGAGGAAATTGAAGCCCGGGAATATAGTGTGTCATAGTCCAGATCATATAGCTTATTACTAGCTGTATCTAGATTAAAATTCAGTTGTGTGCTCTGGCAGGCTGAATAACGGTCCCCAAGAATATCCATCTCCCAGTTCTCAGATCATGAGGGTATTTTATTTTACCTACATTGAAGATCTGAAGATGGAGAACTTATTTTGGGTTAACCAAGTAAATCAAATGTAATCACAAACGTCCCTATTAGAGGAAGGCAGGAAGATCAGACTTAGCAGCATTAGATGTGACAGTGGAAGCAAGATAGAGTGATGTATGGAAGGGACCATAAGCCAAGGAATACAGAGGGGTACTAGAAGCTGAAAAAGGCAAGGATATGGAGTGTCCCCAAAAGCCTCCAGAAGGAATGCATTCCCAACACCTTGATTTTAGATTTCTGACCTTTGGAATGTAAGGGAAAACATTTGCATGGTTTTAAACCACTAAGTTTGCTGGAATAAGAAACGAATACAGGGGCTCTTTCCAAAACATCATGCTATTATCATACTCTATTCCATGCTGTATACTGCAATATGTTGTCAAATATCTGACTATCTATCTTCCCAGGTGTTCAGATATCTTTAAAGACAGACACAGTAAGTTATTTATCTCTTTATAGCGCATGCCTTTAGAGCTGAATAGGATTGTATAGATGTTGAATAAATGAAGAAATAACCATGATGCTGGCACTGATTAAAACACATCTAAACTTCACTCATATTATGGATTTACCAGCCACTCAACAAGTATTTTATTGAGAGCTTTCTATGTATGAGGCACTGTGATAAGTGCACAGTATATGAAAATGTGGGCAGCACATCTTTTTGTGGACATTTTAATTGCTGAAATGTTGTTATAAGATGATAAGCTCCACCTCAAATCAACCCAAAGGAGTATGTAGATATTTATGATCTGTGCATTAGACTGTGATCCAAGTTCCAGGAGGACCAAATGCAATGCAAATGGGACAAGTCCTCAAAGGAAGTCCATTTCATGCCTTGGCTGCCCAAATTATATACACCCTTTCCCCTTTAGAGGTACTTTGAAGAATGCTCCCTGCCAAACTTAACACAATGATTCCAAACAAAAATGAAATTTTCTTCCTTCCTTCTCCAAATTATGATTTTTTTTTCCATTCAGACCTAAATTTGTCTCTGGGAAATGTGCTTATGTTCATGACCCTGAACCTGGACTGTAACGAAAAATTTAGGGGCACCTGGGTGGCTCAGTCAGTTGAGCATCCAACTTCAGCTCAGGTCATGATGTCAAGACTATTGAGTTCTAGCCCCGCACCAGGCTCACTGTTGTCAGCAAAAATTTCCTTCTGATCCTTTGTCCCCTTCTCTCTGCCCTCCCCCCACCCGCCAAAAAAAATGAATAAAAAAACAAACAAAAAAGTTCAGGGGTACCTGGGTGGCTCAGTTGGTTAGGCACCTGACTTGGCTCAGGTCATGATCTCACAGTTTGTGGGTTTGAGTTCCATATCTGGCTCTGTGCTGACAGCTCAGAATCTGAAGTCTGCTTCAGATTCAGTCTCTCCCTCTCTCTCTGCCCCTCCTCTGCTTGCACTCTGTCTCTGTCTCTCAAAAATAAATATACATTAAAGAAAACAAATAAAAAATCCATAAGGGACACCTGGGTGGCTCAGTCGGTTAAGCATCAGACTCTTGATTTTGGCTCAGGTCGTGATCTCAGGGTTCCTGGGTTTGAGCCCCGCATCTGGCTCTGCGCTGACAGTGCTTGGGATTCTCTCTCTTTTTCTCTCTCTATGCCTCCCCTGCTTGCGCATTCTCTCTCTCTCTAAATAAATAAAACTTAAAAATAATTGAAAATATTTCATCATCCCTACATGTGTAAAATACATGGTAAAGTGAAAAGAGGAAACTTCACAGTTAAATTTCTACCATTGTGTAAAGGAAGGTAAAAAAGCACACTATTGGGCAGAGATTAAAAGGACTTCTTGATTTTGTCTTGCCAGGACATCCTAGCGAGTTAGACTGTCGCCAGTTCCTCTGATTGACAAAAGATTGTCATCCTTGAAAGAAGTACAGGGGACAATCTTTTTCTGGGTCCTCACTGCTCTTCTAACCCATACCTTTTGGCAACTGGTGGCCTAGGGGTCACTGTCTGGTTTTTAAATCACAGGTTCCTGTTTGTTACCCACTTAAAAAGTAAATGATTTTGCTTGCAGGGGATTGTCTACGAATTTGACTCAGACCTTATGTTGAGATCAATCTCCTAGCATGCTAAAGATGTGCGTGACTGGAATCCAATCAAACTTGCTTAAATATTAAGGGAATTTACTGGTCCAAACAATTGGGAAGTCCAGGGCAAAAACTGTATTCCTAAGAACTTAAAAGATGTAATCAAGTTACTTCCTCTATCTCAAAGTTCTTCTTGTCCCATCTAATGTTTTTCAATCAAAGTAGTTTTCTCTGTATACAAGAAAAATGGCTGCTAATAGGTCCTAATCTTGCCTTCTCGGGTATTATCATCCTGGAGGAAAGGGATCCTTACTTTTATAAACCTTTGTATAAAAAAGTGACAAGGATTTCTTGTGTCCACCCCTGTGAGAAGGGCTGGCAGAGTTCTGTAACTGAAAAGGACTTCAAAAGTAATTGGCATGCTTAGAGAGAGAGACAGAGACAGAGACAGAGACAGAGACAGAGAGACAGAGAAAGACAGCAAGAGAGAGAAACAGAGAGAGAGAAAGAAGAAAGAAGGCAGAGAGAGAAACAGACCATAATGTTTTTTGAATGTTGCCTCTCATAGAATTATGAAAACATGCAGATACAAAAATTTTATGAATTCATGACCATATATGAATAGACTGAGGATACTGTCAAAGGAATTTTGTTGGAAGTGGTTCATGAAGATGCTCTACGGTAGGCTGCATGTTTGAAATGTTAGTCTCATCAGTTGATTATAATCTTTGCATATGAAATCTGTGCAGAAAGTTGGAGTCCTAGTCCCTCTATTTGGGCCCTGTCACCCCCATCTGTCCTAGGTGTCTCTTGGAACCACATTGGGAAGAGTGGTTAGGCATGGACTCTGAAGCTGAACTAAGTTCAATCCCAGCTCCACCATTTGCCAGTTTTATAACCTTGAACAAATTACTTAGCCATCCTTATAACTCTGTAGAATAGGTGTAATACTACCATCTATGCCTCAGTGTTCTTGTGAGGATTGCCTATAATTAATATAAGTAAAACCCTTAGAAGTTCCTAGCCCATGTATATAAGAGTCATAAATATAATATAAATAATAATGTACTTTAGATTTTTTTGGTGTCATTTGTATTCAACAATATTTCAAAGCATACCTAAACTCTAGGAAAAACTATCACAGTGTACTATAGATAAAAATAAATAGGTAAGTGGATATAAAAGCAAGTTTGAAGATAGGCCCTTAACATTGAGGGTTGTCTAACCAAACCTTTGTTAAAGTGGTAAATAGTGATGCTTCTGAAATCTAACAAGGTGATATAAATGAAAGTTCCTAGGACACAACTTGGTATGTACTGAATACTTGAGGAACAAAAGATGAACTTGAATATGTTCTGAAAGCAATCTTACTTGGAGTAACTCACAAACACAGAGGATGTTGGCTTACAGACCTTTTAGGCTGGGGTGAGGGGCACTTTTAAAGTGCATTAAGGCATACAGCTAGAAAACTATACTATAAAATTATACTAGCTATCATCCAAATAGACAACATCTACTCCAGAATTTGCTGAATGGATTATGTAATTAGATATTCTTATATTCTTTTTGACTCTTCCAAGTACATGCAAAATTAGCCACATGTTGCAGTGGTGATTTTTTAAAATTGCATTCAAAAGTAAGGGATATTTATGAAAAATTTGACCTGATTCCTGCACGTTGAAGTTTTGTAACCTGTTTATAATGTTCTTATGTAACCAAATTAGATAATTTTAATAAAATATTATAGTATCATGTATCACTAATAGGCTATTAGTAAGCTATTTTATTAACAAGTTTTTATTATTTGGAGTAATAAAAACGTGATGTACTATTACCTAGTCACAAGAGTGTGTCTTACTATAGTCTTTTAGAAAATGTATATGTGTGCATGTATGTTGTGGTTGGTTTTAGTTTTCAAAAGTGAAGACAAATATTAACAAAAAATTTATTTAAGATGACCTTCTAAAAAGTGACACTCAGTTTAGTTAAAGGAACATCTTCTGGACTTATTGGGAGTAGTCAATTTGAAATGTTAATTTATTCCTATTTTCTGAACAAAGGTAGGGAAAAAAGGGTTCTTATTTTTGTCAAATGATTTTAATGTAATTTTATGTAACTACCTTAGTGTACTACTTTTTTTTCTTTTTTCTGATTCACATCCTTCCATTTAGGAACTGTTCCTTCTGTATGTATTTGGACTAACACAATTCTATCCTCCTTACAATCTTCCTCTCCCTCCCCTTCCGTCCCCCCCCCCCAACTTTTGGCACATTTTCTGAGGAGAGTGGTTGTTCTAGGTGGGGGCATGGGATCCACAAGGGAACAAAATCTTTTTGCAGTGATTCATATAGATTCTGGGGGATAGGATCTCTCAGAGAGATTAAGGTTTTAAAAATAAAACAAGCTTGGAACTTCCAGAAGCCATCTTTGTCCCAAGGGTACAGTTGTCACCTGAGAGAGAAGTCAACATGAAGGAAAGCAGAGTAGTGGTAGGTTGGTAGGTAGGTGGGTAGGTAGGAGGGGGTGAGAGAGTGAGAAAGAGAAGGGAAGAAGAGGGAGACAGAAACTAATTTGTGGCATATCTTGATCCTCAAATGGATAACCTCAGATGACTGAGTATAACAAACATAACAGATAACCAGAATATCCTGTCATATCAGCTAATTTTCTTCAATTTGACTGGAATTCTCTTACCTGGAGCAGAAAGAATCTTTTTTTTTTTTTTTTTTTTTTGAGAGAGAGAGAGAGAGAGAGAGAGTACAAGTGGGAGAGGGGCAGAGGGAGAGGGAGAATCTATCTTAAACAGGCTCCACAGTCAGCAGGGAATTCACAGCAGGGCTGGATCTCTTAACCATGAGATCATGACCCGAGCCAAAATCAAGAGTCAAAATCAAGACACTTAATCCACTGAGCCACCCAGGTGTCCCTAGAACAGAAAGAATTTTAATATACTCTTTGACTGAAAGCTAAAGATTAACTAAATCATGTCTCTGACTCACATCTCTCTTCCACAGAGAGATGTAGGCCTGACATTCAATTTCTCAGTTACATTAGATGCTACACCAAACTGTCTCTGTAACTGTTCCTACAGCTCTAAAAGTCTTCCTCTTCTGAGATAGAAACCAAGTGGTTCTCATTCTAATTCTACTCGCACATAGTCACTGATTTAGTGAGCAGGGTCAGGGCCAGGAGCAGCCTGCATTTCTTCATACGAGACTTTATTGTTCCATTTATCCCCATGAAACATAAGATATTCAAAAAAATCTGATTTGACTTGATGCAGTAACCACAGATCTTCCATTAGGTCAAGTAGTATGATTTATTTACATACACATATTTGTATAGGTGTGCTTGGAGGGAAGGTATAGTTTATGGTTATTGATTGCTTTCACATTCCAAATACAACCAGAAATTATCAGCTAACACATTTGTCAAGGGCAGTGCCTCTCAAACTTCAACGCATACACAAATCATCTTTCAGTCATTATGTTGTAAATTCTGACTTACTTGATCTGGGATCTGGAATAGAGCCTAACAATCTACATTTCTAACAAGTTCCCCAAAGATGGCAATGCTGCTGACCATTGGTTCACATTTTGAATAGTGAGGTTCAAGGACATTTCATCCAACCAAGGTATCTGTGCCAGAGAGAAAGTGTCCAGTCAGGCTCTGTATAGCAGCAAATCTGAGAGTAATGGATCTGATGGCATCTATAGGTTGAAATATTCATAAATATTAATTAATGCTAACTATCAGCAATAGTAATATAAGTAGTTATTGGTAAGTAGATCCTGAGTCCTCTGGAAGAGGAAAAACAATTCATTGTGAAGAATAAATTTGGGGGTGCCTGGGTGGCTCAGTCAGTTAAGCATCTGACTCTTGGTTTCAGCTCAGGTCATGATCTCATGGTTCCTGAGATCAAACCCCATGTTGGGTTCTGTGCTGACAGCACGGAGCCTTCTTGGGATTCTCTCCCTCTCTCTCTGCCCCTACCCTGCTGGCATATGCTTGCTCTCTCTCTCCCAATCTCTCTCTCTCTCAAAATCAATAAATAAACATTTGAAAAAGGAATAAATTTTGTGTTGCTTCTCTGACAGAAACTATAAAACTAACCAATGATTTTGGTGAGAAAGTAAGATAATTAAACTTATATCCATTAATACCAGGAGAAGGTAGGGATGTCAGGCTGAGTTACCTTTGAATATTATCATTATGATTCTGGAACAAATTATTTTAGAAAGGAGCTCATAGTACTATCCAAATGTCTGCCCTGTCGTGGACACTTGAAAATGCTGATCAGCTTCTATATTTAAATAATGAGGATGTCTGCATTAGTGGAAAACAACACAGCCATTTTTACTAATTAAGACTATTTAATATTAAGACATACACTTTCAATATTTTTTGACATTGAAAATCTTTGATAAAGAGCAACTGTTTCTTAATGGAAGTCCCAAGAAATGGAAATCTCATCCTTTGTTGTCTAATCAATTTACATTCAGCTTTTTTTTTTTTCCACAAAGACCTCTTGTATAACTTTTTTGGGAAGAAATGTGTTTCATTGCTTTTTGCATAGAATGAATATATATATGTATACACACACACACACACACACACACACACGTATATATATATATGTTTTTTACATTTACATCAAAATGAAGTAAAGCAAATTCAGTAAATGTTTGTTGAATTAAATTAGAACACACATACATATTCTATCTGTATGTGCACACCTATTGGCTGAATATTCCATTTTGGTTATTAATGTTTATCTTAGTCAACTCTCTACATTGGCTGCATTAATTACTAAATGCAAAAATGCTATATCTTCTGCAAATAAAGGCTTAATAATCAGATTTTAAGAGTATAACAAAAGTCACATGATCCTGATAAATAAAATATTGAGATGAGGGTGTGTTCCATTTTGGCCTGAGAAGTACCAAGTATATATATAAATAATGTCTTAGAATTCCCCAGCCTTGGGGTGCCTGGGTGGCTCAGTCGGTTGAGCTCCCGACTTCGGCTCAGGTCATGATTTCATGGTCTGTGGGTTCGAGCCCCGCATGGGGTTCTGTGCTCACAGCTCAGAGCCTGGAGCCTGCTTCAGAGTCTGTGTCTCCCTCTCTCTCTCTGACATGTTCATGCTCTGTCTCTCTCTGTCTCAAAAATAAATAAACATTAAAAATATATAAATTAAAAAAAAAAGAATTCCCCAGCCTTTATCTGACCTGAAGGGTCACTTATTGTCTATTTTTAAAGATGTATTTATTTTTAATATTTATTTTCATCAAATACATGTTATGTTATTAAAGATTATCTTTAATACATTAAAGATTGGAATGAATCAAAAATGTATAATATGGGAAAGACTTCTCCATATTCTAAAATTTTAGCGATAGACATTTGCTAACAATTTGGTGATGTACTTCATCAATATATTATTTCTGTAATTTATTAAGGAGTAATTTAAATATTATTTTAATTTATCTTGAGAGAGTTTAATTTAACTTGGGGAGTTCCTAAGATAAGATAAGGAGATGGAAAAAAGAAAAAAAAAAAGAAGACTGTACAGCTAGGGACTGTAGGGCTTGAGGACTGACCCAACAGCGAGCTCTCTGAGTTGCCTTTTTCCTTTTTTAAGTTTATTTATTTTTAGAGAGAGAGAGAGAGAGAGAGAGAGAGGAGAGGAAGGGTAGAGAGAGAGGAGAGGAGGGGGAGACAGAGAGGGAGAGAGAGAATCCCAAGCAGGCTCCATGGTCAGCACAGAGCCTGATGTGGGGCTCGATCCCATGACCATGAGATCATTACCTGAGCTGAAATCAAGAGTCGGATGCTCAACTGGCTGAGCCACCCGGGGGGCCCCTTTAAAAAACTTTATATATTGCAGCCTGGCTGCTTAGAGGGGCTTGCAGTCAGGAAACATCAACAGGCACAAATAGAAAGTTCCATGAAAAGCCTGCCTTCTCTAGCCAAAAAACAAAACAAAACAAAACAAAACAAAACAAACAAACAAAAAACAAAAAAGAGGGAAAAAGAGCAGCCCAAGAAGACTGAAACATTTTGACCATACTTGCCCCATTCCAGGTGAACAGTATGAGAGATGTCATGTCTTTTCCCTCCTATAAGACACCAAGCTACTGGAGACTATAGGCAGAGCCCTGCCTACCATCCTGTCCCTGCAAAAACAAAGTGGCACCAACCCCCTTCCCCATGGGACACTGCAACTTTGCAGATGGTGGGCAGAGCCTGGCTTACCATCACTGCCGTGAGTAATGAGGCAAAGGCGTCGCTTCCCCTCTAAACTAAACAGGAGCAAGAGGACTATGGAGAAAAAGGATTTAAAAACTGGATTTTCCAAATGTCTGTATGAAATACTGGGCAGAACTCTGAGCAACCCCACGTGTGAATACAACCAGAAATAGCATAGCAAAGGTTTGATAACTGAATTCTAGCATGGACTGCTTCCCAGGTTTCAGTGTGGGCAGCATACAAATGGGACACACTAGGATCGCACTATAAAGGAAACTAAATTGACATTTGAACCACAACCCACAAAAGTGGCCACAAGGTGTGTTCAAGACTGAAGTAAGTTGACTGACTGATAAAACAAAATATCTAAATGGGAAAGAGATTCTTGTAACATACCTAAGATCTCCAGCATGAAATTCAAAATTATTCTTCATATCAAGAACCACGAAAATCTCAACTCAAATGAGAAAAGACAAATGACAGACTCAAACACCAAGTAAACACAAATGCCATAATAATCACATCAGGATTTTAAAGCAGCTACAATGAATTGCTCTCACAAGCAATCACAAACACAGAGGAAACACAAAACCAAGTGTCAGCAAGGGAACAGAACATATAAGGAAGAGCCAAATGGGAATTTCAAAACTGAAAAATACAATAACCAACAAAAGAAAGAAGAAACCTCAGTGGACGAATTTAATGCCAGAATCAAGATGACAGAGGAAAGAATCAATAAACTTGAACACAGATCAATCAAGCTTACTCCATCTGAATAAGAGGAAAAATAGATTTAAGAAGTTGAACAGAATATTAGAGACCTCTGGGACAATCACAAAAGATCTAATATCATGTTACCTGAGTTCTAGAAGGAGAAGAGAAATAGGGCAGTTCTGAAAAAAAGAAAAAAATATTTGAAGAAACAAAGGCTGAAAGCTTCCATATTTGGTAAAAAGATATAAACCTACAGGTTCCAGAAAGCGAGTGAACTCTAAGCAGAAGAAATCCATCTCCAGATATATCATAATCACATTTATGAAAATTTACAAAACTTATGAAAACTAAAGACAAATAAAAAATTCAGGAGATATTTCATCAGAAACCATGGAGACCAGAAAAAAGTAGCATTTTCAAGTGCTGGAAAAAATAGTGGTCAGCCCCGAGTTGAACTTTTGGCAAAAATATTCTTCACGAGTGAACATGGAAGTAAAGACATTCTCAAATGAGGTGAAACTAAGTGAACTTATCAACTCTTCTAAAAGAATAGCGAAAGGAAATTATTAAGACAGAAAGAAAATAATAATGGGGGGAAAATTAGAGCAATCAGAGTGAAGAAGAAACAATGGGAAGGAGAGATAGATGGGTAAATGGGATAAGTCTCAAATATTTTAAGTCACTTTTTTATAGATGAAAGCAAAGATTGGAAATTGTCTAAAGTGGCTTTCAGTATATGCAGAGGGAGTATTTACTACAACTATATCATAAAAGAGAGGGTAAAGAAATCTAAAAGCTTTAAGTGCTCTACCTTTTACTTGAAGTGGTAAAATATTACACTCATTGCAAACCCTATTAGAATCCTAATTGGTTTCTATATAGAAATTGACAAGCTGACCCTAAAATCCATATGCAATTAAATGTAACCAGAATAGCAAAAGCAATCTTGAAACAGAACAACATTGGAAGATTCAAACTTTTTGGTTTCAATATTTACTGCAAATCTATACTAATCAAGACAGTGTGGTACTGGCATAATAATAAACATACAGATCAATGGAACAGAACTGAGATTCCAGAAAAATTCCATTTGTTTATGGTCAACTGATTTTCAAGGAGACCACAATAATTCAAAAGGGATAAAGTCTTTTCAAAATTGTTGCTGGGATAATTGGGTAGTCAGACACAAAATAGTTAAACTGGACCTTGGACTTTTACCTCACACCATATACAGAAATTCAGTCAAAATGGATCAAAAACCTAAATACAAAAGCTAAAACTATAAAAATCTTGGAAGAAAAATAGGGCTAATTATGTATTATCTCAGATTTGGCAATAGATTCTTAGATATGACACCAAAAGTGTGGGTAAGAAAGACTAGATAATTTTCACTTTATCAAAATTAAAAACTTCTTTGCTTCAAATCACACTACTGAGAAAGTGAAAAGACAACTTAACAAAATGGGAGAAAACATCTGCAAATCATATATATGAAAAGTAACATATCTGTAATACAAAAAGAGATCTTACAACTTAATAATTAAAAGACAAATAATACAACTAAAGATGGACAAAAGACCTGAAGAGATGGATCTCCAAAAACATATACAAATGATTAACAAGCACATGAAAAAGATACTGAAAATGATTAGTTATTAAGGAAACGCAAATAAAAAATCACAAGTTACTACTTCGTGCCCAGTCAGATCACTATAAATAATAAGAAGAATGAGGAGGAGGAGGAAGAGATAAGGCAAAAGAGAGGGAGAATGAGAAGTAGGGTTGGCTAGGATGTAAAGAAATTAGAACCCTCCTGCATTGCTGGTGGAAATGTAAAAATGGTTTAGCCCCCGTGGCAAACAATTTGGCAGATCCTCAAAAAGTCAGATGCAGAATTAACATGTGGCCTTGCAATTCCACTACTACGTATATAAAATCAACACAATTTAGAATAGGTTCTCAAATAAGTGCATGAATATACCACAATTTTTTTAATTTATTCACTGCATAGTGAAGACCCTATCTCCAAACATAGTCACATTGGGGGTTAGGTCTTCAACATAATAAGTTTTGGGGGGACACAGTTCAGTCCATAACAATTATTATTATCTCTGTTAAGTGCCCATCTCTGGAAGGCCCAGTCCCCTATCTTCTGAAAGCACGGCCTAGCAGAGGGCTATAGACCTGCGAGGCCGGGAGTCCCTGCCCACCAACATGGAAATGGTGGGTGGAGAGAAGGACCCTTCAGTGAGAGCTGGGGGAACCTCACTCGGGCATCTAGAAATCATCACCAGAAACTTGCCCTCAGGAAAATCTCAACGTGGATCCCTTGAAATGCTGAAGAAAGAATCCAGGGTCCTGAAGTAAAATCTATGGCCATAGTACTCCCATTAGAAGTAAAACAGTGGGGGCGCCTGGGTGGCACAGTCGGTTAAGCGTCCAACTTCAGCCAGGTCACGATCTCCCGGTCCGTGAGTTCAGCCCCGCGTCAGGCTCTGGGCTGATGGCTCAGAGCCTGGAGCCTGTTTCCGATTCTGTGTCTCCCTCTCTCTCTGCCCCTCCCCTGTTCATGCTC
Organism: Prionailurus viverrinus; assembly: GCF_022837055.1. NCBI lineage: Eukaryota > Metazoa > Chordata > Mammalia > Carnivora > Felidae > Prionailurus > Prionailurus viverrinus. The sequence continues at coordinate 66,002,715 of NC_062573.1, forward strand.
TGTCTCTCTCTGTCCCAAAAATAAATAAACGTTGAAAAAAAAATTAAAAAAAAAAAGAAAGGGGTAAAACAGTGGAAAACAGAAGTAACACAGCTAGAATATGTGTGCGTCTGCATCTGGCTTATTTCACTTAGCATGTTTTCAGTGTTCGTATATGCGTCGTGTATTGCAGGAGTTCATTCCTTTTCATGGCTGACTAATATTGCATTGTATTTATATGCCATTTTGTATATCCATTCATCTATTATTGGGTGGTTTCCACCTTTTGGTTATTATGCATATGCTACAGTGGACGCTGGTGCACAGTAATTGATGGAGTCCTAGCTTTAACCTATTCTGGGCACATATGGGTCACAGGGCAGTTCTCTGTTTAGCTTCTTTAGGAACCACCAAACAGGTTTCCACAATGGCTGCACTATTTTACCCAACGTAGGTGGGTTCCAATTTCTTCACTTCTGGGCCAGCACTGGTAATGTTCTGTCATCGTCGTCATTGTTGTTGTTGTTGTTACCATCTAACAGGGTATGAAGCAGTATCTCATTCTGGTTTTCATTTGCATTTTCCTAATGGCCATGAGGTGGAGAATCTTGCATGTGTTTGTGAGTCATTTCTATACCTTCTTCGGAGAAATGTCTATTCTAGTCCCTTGCCCATTTTGAAATTGAGTTGTTTGGAATTTTGCTGTTGGGTTTTAGGAGCACTAAAAAATATGTATTCTGAATATAAAAACCTCGTCAGATGTATGATTCGCAGTTATTTTTGCATTCTGTGGGCTGCCTTTTCACTCTGTTGATAGTGTCCTTTGATGCACAAAAGTTTTATATTATTGTGAAGTCCAATTTATCATGCTTTTTGTTGTTGTTGTTGCCTCTGGTTTTGTTGTATTTTCTAAGAAATTATTGCCAAATCCAATGACACAAAACCTTTATGCTATGATTTCTTCTGAGTTTTATCATTTTAGCTCTTAAGTTTAGGTCTTTGATCCATTTTGAGTTAATTTTTGGATATGGTACAATATAAGGATCCAGTTTCATGCTTTGCATGTGTGTGTCCAGTTTCTCCAACACTGTTTATTGAAAAGACTATCTTTCCCCCCTGAATGGACTTGGTACTTCTGTAAAAACTCAATGAGCCATAAATGCATGGTTTTATTTCTGGACTCTGGATTCTATTCCATTGTTCTATATATTTATCCTTATGCCAGTACCACACTGTTTTGATAGCTGTAGTTTGTAATAAATTTTAAAATCAGAAAAGTATGGGTCCTCTGATTTTGTTCTTCTTTTTCAAGATTGTTTTGGCTGTTCGAGCCCCTTAGCATTACATAGGAATTCGAGGATAGAATTTTCATTTCTAGGGGTATCTGGGTGGCTCAGTCGGTTACGCTTCCAACTTCTGCTCATGTCATGATCTCGCAGTTTGTGAGTGTGAGCCCCACATCAGTCAGGCTCTGTGCTGACAGCTCGCAGCCTGGAACCCACTTCAAATTCTGTGTCTCCCTCTCTCTCTGACCCTCCCCCATTTGCACTCTTTCTCTCAAAATAAATAAATAAACATTTTTAAAACGTAATTTTCATTTCTGGAAAAAAATGCTGTTGAAATTGTGAGAGGGATTGTATTGAACATGCAGATTACTTTGGGTAGTATTGACATTTTTTTTCAATGTTTATTTATTTTTGGGGGGACAGAGAGAGACAGAGCATGAACGGGGGAGGGGCAGAGAGAGAGGGAGACACAGAATCAGAAACTGGCTCCAGGCTCTGAGCCATCAGCCCAGAGCCTGACGCGGGGCTCAAACTCACGGACCGCGAGATCGTGACCTGGCTGAAGTCGGACGCTTAACCGACTGCACCACCCAGGCACCCCAAGTATTGACATTTTAACAATGACAAATTTTCCTGTCCATGGAATAAGATGTTTTCCCATTTATTTAGGTTTTCTATTTAGATTTCCTGTCAATTTTAGATTATGAATTTTTACGTTTTGTAGCTCCCAGAATACAAGTCTTTCATCAATTTGGTTAAATTTATCCCTAGATATTTTATTCTTGTAAATGCTATTACAAATGGAATTAATTTTGTATTTCCTTTTTTGATTATTCAATTCTATGTGTTTAGAAAAGCATTTATTTTTGTGTGAATTTACATCCTGCTAATTTTCTGAAAGTGTTTATTTGTTCTAGGAGCTTTCTTGTGGCTTCTTTGGAATATTCTATATCTAAGATCATGCCATGTGCAAATTGAGATAGTTTTGCTACTTCCTTTCTAATTTGAATGTCATTTACTTAATTACTTACTTATGCATGTATGTATGCATGTATGTCTAACTGGTGTAGCTGTAACTTCCATTACAATGTTGAACAGCAGTTCTCAAAGCAGGCATCCTGTCTTGCTCCAGATTTTAGGGATAAGCTTTCAGTCCTTCACCAGAGTAGGATGTTAGCTAAAGGTTTTTTGTAAATATCCTTTATCATGCTGAAAAATTCCCTTCTATTCTTAGTTTTTACATGTAAATTTTAAAATCAGTGTGTCACTATCTAAAAAAAAATGTATATATTCCTAGTATCTACGCATGTTCCTTCCCGCCTTTTCAGTGGTACTTTTGTGGCCCCGGATAGCTTCCTCATTTGCATGTGCTCATCAGTTCTTAAATACAGACTCAAGCAGGGCTCTCTGCAGATTTCTAGGATTTTCTTTTTGTGCAACTTTTTCTTGTCTAGGACTTCACCCTGCAAACTTCAGTTGTCTTGGTTTATCCAGACTCCTGGGTCTGTTTCTGCATTTTCTAAATGGGCTCCAACTGGGCTCTTCTTCTCTCATCCATAACATTGAAATTCTTCAGATGGTAACCTGCAGCATATATAGGGCTCACCCCATTTCTTCTCTTCTCAGAAAACACTCTTTTGCCTGATGTCCAATTTTTGAAACATATTTATTGTATTTTTTGCCACTTTTTAGTTGTTTTACGGAAGATAATAAATACGATCCCTATTACTCCATCTTACCTGAAAGCGGAGTCCCCATGTTGAATTTTTAATGCCCAAGTTATGATATTACGAATGCACTTTGTCCCGATTTCTCGAATTAACTCTTGTCAAATACCCCCATATTATCTTTTAGAGTATGTCAGGTAACTTTCCCATGTATTATTAGTATATATTACCTCATATTCTTTTGCTGACTAGCATCACTAAGAAATTTTTCTAGCTTTTTAAGTAGTTCAATGACTAATTGTCTTCTCTTCTATTCTGTTTGGATTAGGGAGTTGGCCTTTTCCCCTAATTTCAGATTCCACAGTTTTGACTGCAAAATTTGAAAGGATCCATTAAATGTTCTCAATATAATAAAATAGAGTGCATCTTATAACTAATGAGGCCTAGAACCTTTTTCATAGTACCTTACAGTTCAGCTCCAGTGCTGTCCTACCCAGATGCAAGCCAAGGTTATCTACTTTCACCATAGAGCATGCTCCTATCAAAAACCAACCTCCATTTATTATGTAATCTTAAAATAAAAACAAAAATTCAACTAAGCCAAAGATTGAGGATATTTTTTTTCCTTTAACCCAGTTCTAAAACTTTTTCAAATGATCATTTCTTGCCCCTGGATTAAAGTCTCTCAGAATGATTGGCAGTGCGATATCGACCCTCTGTAAAAGAGTATGGTTACGACTTATATCACAAATAAAACCATCACACAGTATCTGACATCATCAGAACATTTTCCAAAATGGTTAGGGCTGTGTGATCAGAAGTCTAAATCTTTCCCATTTTTCCTTCTCATTAGGTCTATATGACTTTCCTAAAGCCTATCAATTCTCAGAGACCTTCTGGTATTCTGTGAACACTCATTCAAGTAAGAAGTTACATAAAGAAATGTATCCTAAACAAAATCTGTTTAAGTACAAACTTCTAAATAATGTTAATTTTTATTAATGAACAAATGAGATTCCTTTTCTTCCATGGCACTTCAATACACATAAAAATTGTGCATCATTTTATCTTACTTGACTATTAGAATCAAGATTTTGTTTTCTAGAAGTGTCAAATTTAAATAAAATTCTTAAGAAACCTGTTTTAATGAGCTCTATTTCTACTTGGCTGAGTACTAAACAAACCTAAACATCTTTATAACTCATCCCGATACTTGTATTATTTTTTTCTCTGATAAAAATTGTTTATAAAATAAATATGCCCCCTCCCCCACTTTTTTCCTTCATGAAAGTATTACTGCAGTAACAATTCATGTTCAACGTCTGTTGTTTACTGTGAATATGATGACCGTCATAATATATTCCCCAAATGGGAAAATTTGTTTGAGAATGAAAACGGGTGCTAATAATTATACCAAAAGATAAACTGGGACTACCCTTAGAAACTGAGACATACAGTTATCCTTAGTAAGTGATTTGGCATAAAGGACTAAATATCCTAAGTGGTAGAATCTGTATTTGGTTTTTGTTTATCATTTTATCTTACCTCTCAAACAAAAACATCATAGTAAAAACCAACTGATATGATCTCCATGAATTTATTTATTCTACTCTTTGTAGCACCTAGCGCTGTCCAAATACATTTTTTTCAAGCCTCTTGTTGCAGAAAGACACATATTAATATAAATGAATTGTTTTCATATGGAATTATGATATTTAATTTCAACTTTTAGATAATTAGAAAACTTAGGGAATTTTAAAGAAAATTCTATTGTCTCCAGGATTCATTGACCAACTACCCAATGATAAAACCTATAAGTCATATTTATTCTTTAATTGTCCACAATAACCCTGCCTAAGAATCCAGAGTAAATTCTTTATTAAAAATAGTGGAAAATGACTGAACATTGTTATCCTAGTGTATTTTTCCAATTCTCATGCTTCAGTAATTTAAACATTAAAAGGACCTGAATAATAACAGTGGCTAGCACTATTGTTCTCTGTCCAGAGTATGCATTTGATCTGAGAGAGCAAATAACCTTGGGAATGTTGTACTGGGTTTCTCTAACACCAGTGAGGCGCATTAAAAGGGTTATCCATGGAATGTCGAGTAAGATACTTCCTCATAATAGTGTTTCTTTAGATCCCTCATCACTTTCTATTTACCAGAGATTTGGAAACAAAACAAATGTGTTGGCTATTCAACTTCTATTTATTTATTTCTTAGATTTTCAAAATGGCATCCTTCACTAGCTAGCCTCAGGATACAATTGTAATAAGTAAAGAATACAATAAATTAAAATGCTCCAAAAATAGCTTAGAGCAATATTAAAACAGCATGACAAGAATCATTAAAAAAGTGAATATCCATTACTTCTTGCTGCACCACTGCATATGACAATCTGGGAGCATTCTTTTGCATGATGTTGTATAAGGTCAACACACAGAGAATTTATCAAACAATTTCTAGCAGGTGCTCAATAAGTGCATGTTGAGTTAACGAATAAATGCAGAAATAAATAATGCCTAAACATTTAAGGGCAAGAACAGGAGGGGAAATGTTTTATATTGTGCATTAGATGCCCTAAGAAATTGAAACCCTAGTTTTCAAAGGGATGGAAATAGTGATCTGTATCACTGAATATTTTATTTCAGTTAGATTTTAATAAGTTAAGAATACACACAAATGTTGTTGTTGATTAGGGTATTATGTGATATATTTTATTTAAGGGAAAAACAACATCAGGAACAATGATCTGTTTGTAGCATTTTAGAGTCATAATCACATTTGTCTTAGATATAAGTAAGAAACAATATTACGAAACAAGACAAGATTTTTTATTAAATGAAGAAATAATAAAATCTACCACAAAAGAAAGAATGAAAAGCAGATTAATTTTGTATAGCCCTACTTTTACTGAGCAACACATTTGAAATACCTATATTTTAGATAATAAATGTAATACATTTTTAAACTAATGTATGCATAATAGATTATTTTGAGTCTAGTTAATGGTCCACCACTTTTCACATAATTTAGATGCTATCTCCAAATCTGTACTCACACTGTCTTCCATAGCTTATATGCATTAGAATACTTATACTTCTCCTTTGAAACATTCCTCTATCCATCACACTGAAAATAATTTTTCCATTGTCTAATTCACTAGACTATAAACTTAATGAACCCAGGTTTACTGCTATAACACACTGACTAGAAAAGTCCTCAACCTATTTGGGTTCCATAGAGATTGGTTGTATAAATACTTAGCTCGCTATGGGGTTCGGAGATCCCAGGCCTCCTGGCAGCTTATAGTGCAATAATCTCGAACACTCTCTTTTTTTAGTGCAAAATTTCAGGACCATCCAAAGAGGAGGTCATCACCAAGATTGGAGAAGAGAAATTAGCACTTGAAAGAAGCTACACAGCAAGAACGTAAACTCAAAATTTAGGAAACCTCAAATATAAGAATAGCTGAAAGGGAAGATACAATTTCTTCTTCCTGCAGCCAATAAAAAATAGATAGCCAAAGGAGGGAAAAATAGAAGCAAAACTTTGTCAAAGGTGAGATTCACAAAAATCAAGTTTATTCAGAAAAACTGTCTGGATCATTGTGAAATGCATTACTGATCTACTTTCTCTAACTGAGCCATTACAAAGCTGGTGTGAGTCCATGACAGACACCCCCACATATCAGAATGTTGATGACAACTGTCTTTGACGTCTCCAAGGTCTTTACTGGCACAGTGGTAGAATAAGCACTGGCTATGTTTGAAAAGTGGGAAAGTCTCCCAGGACGATAGAACCCCATGAGTGATGGCATTTAGAGACTAAAGTCTAAGGAGGTAAATCCATAATTCACATCAAAAAGTATAATCCACTATACCAAATTCCAAGAAAGCATATTACTAACAAAGGGATTAAAATACTGACTGTAGATGTTTTATAAAGTGAGCTATTTTTCACTTGACTTTATTAGTCCTTAAAGTAAACAATGATCCTTTTTTTTCCCCAAAACTTTGATAAATATCAGACCTAGCATGTAGCTTAAGTCATATTTGCTTTGGTGAAACTTAAGACCTCTTAATTCAAGGTAGGCCTTTTAAATCAATTTGGGGTTTTGGACTACTGAAAAGAGGAAAGATTTGTGAGCTTTGAACAGACTTTGTCAAGGAGAGCTGCTCTCAGATAGTCAGAACTCTTCAAAGGAGCTTTTATAGGTTTCTCATCAAAGCTTCAATTTTATATAACTTAATTAGGTTGTATTTTATATATGATTTTAGTAAGGAAAAAAACCCTACAAAATCCTGGATTGCAATATTTTATCATGATTAATCCTGTGTTAACACAAGGGCTATTGGAACAGTGTGTACTTTTGAATATTTAACATTATCCTGTAGTTGTTGAAGTGTGACCATGCCCCTCCCCCCACCCCCAAATGATTGAATACAGCAGACAGTAATTTGGAGAGCAACCGAAATAGATTATATGTTCAAAAATGTATTGTAAAATGTTCTAAATAGTTATTTGCAATTTCTATTCACCTGTATAAAGAATACATCCATTTTCACGTATTCACAAGTTGAAGCACATATCTTGACATATCTTGGTGTTCATATTTCAGGAAAACACAGAGAAACACACTTGAGCTCTTTTCATTCTTCCATTGGTCTCATTTCCATGTCTCTAAAGTACCTTTCAAACTGTTACCTGTGGATTTATAAAGTGGTAAACATTCAACCATAAAAGGTTGAATTGAAAAAGCTGTTTTAGCAGATGCTAGCAGTGCCCGGTCATAACCGTCGGCCCTCCCTCTCTAGGAGATGTCAAATGCTTCCTTCTATCATCTGTGACTCTCTACCTGAACGATTTCCCTGTGCACAAGAGCATGATCTGCTCACTCGTGGGTCATATTGGGACTGCTGGGAGGCAAGATAAATGGTTAACACTCCTAGGAACAGCCCACAAAAAATGAGGAGCAGGAGTCTATAAAATAAATACACCATCTCCCCTACTCTTTAGGTGAGATTTCTCTGAGAAATGTTCTATGTCATTTCTGAAGGACCCCCTCAGAACTGCACCTGTTGACCATCTGCTTGTTAACAACTCTACATAGGCTTTCTTTCTCCATCTTACACCCCATCCCCCTGCTGGTGCTTCACCGAATCAATTCCCTAATATACATTTTGTTCTCACATCCTTCCTTATATCAAATTTGCTTCTGGGGAAGAACCACAGCTCTTACAAAATGTGATCATCTGAAAAAGTAAAAAACCTAGTGAATATAGATAAGAGAAGCGTAGAAAAGAAATAACCACAAGGAAATAGTCAGATTGAAATATATTACAAATGAAAAGAGTAGGGAAAGAAAATAGAAAAGAAAATAATAAATATGAGAAGAAAAAGTACTTTAAAGCAAAAAAATGATAAATTAGACTTTTAAAATAAATTAAAAGAGAGAGTAAAAGCTAGAAGTTAAAAAGGAAAGAACAAAAGAAAGAAAGAAAGAAAGAACATCTGGCTGACATTTTCTTATTTCTTAGCTTGTTATCCTGACCAGGAAACTGGGTGATCCAGCTTCTATGGTTCCCGAGAGGCTGAGAGAGAAGGTAAGAATAGTTCATTTCCATGGTAGTCTTTGGGGAGCCTAATTACAAGCATCAAGTATGAAAGGGAATACAAGCATCAAACCAGAAATGTGTGTTTAACAAATGGGTCAAAGACAGAAGCAATGATGAGGAGTCAGTGCACAAAGAGCCAAGGAAGACGAGAATAAGGGATATTAAATAAGCATAACTGCACGAACAGAAGAGCCTAAGTGAATCCCAGAACTGGCTAACAAGCAGCACTTGGCTTTAATTCCTTTGGGAGAGAACTGTGTCTCTTGTTTCTTCAAGACATTGGACATTTATTTTCCTTACTCTTCGGTAAATAGTGAAGAGTGGGATTTCAGAGTCTTAGGGCAAGTAGATGTTTCCTTTCGTGAGCAACTACCAAAGAGTTTTCCAAAATGGTTATACTATTCTGCACTCTAACCAGCAATGTCTGAGAGTTCCAGTTGCTCCACATCTGTACCAACATTTGGTGTTGTCAGTCTTTTAATTTTAGTTATGTTAGTGGGTGTAAAGTGATAGTTCACAGTATAAGTGTTAAAGATAACATTTGCATGTTAAGAACATTTTCATGTGTTTGTGAGCTACTTAGATATTTTTTATGAAGTGTTTATTCAAAATTTCCTTCTTCTTTTTACTGTTTTCCTCTTTCCTTTGGCAAGAAGATATAAGCTCTGTGATAATGAAACAAATCTTTTTCAGGATATTCCACAAGAAATGTTATTTTCAAAGGTGACCACATTGTGCGGAAAGTGAGTTTTTCATTGAAGTTGATATAAAATGATTTTCAATGCAAAATAGGTTTGTTGCAAATGCACAGTGTCTTTCAAGTTTTTAAAGATGATATAATGTATGTATTGGTACTCACATAGAAATAAGTTTTCGCATAATTTCTAGATTCCCAGGGGCTTCATCCAAATAGTAGCTTTCATTTCTCAAATCTGACAAGATAAACAAGACTTAATTGTTACAACTTATCTATTTGGTAAATTTAGCAGATAGCTCCATTATCCATCTTCAAGTGCCTGAGGGTCTCTTAAACATATACTGTTTCTTATTTTATTTAATAAAGCACAAACAAACAAGCTACCTCCTTACCATACTATTAGCATTTAAAAAGTATTTTAGCTATTTCATTTAAATTGTATGGTCCTTAAACATTAGATATTGCAGAAATGTTAGGATGAGAACTATTATATAAAGTATACCCTGGATAGAGTGTAATGTCAGATTTACATAAAGTTATAGTTTTCTAACAGCTTCCCCACATACACCAGACTATAAAAATCTCATAAATCTCAACACATTCTAACCAACACTGAATTATCAAAGATGAAATCTAAAATCATGGGATTTTAGAGATCAGTTGGACCCAAAGAATTCTTTGGCACCACGTTCCTCAAATATTTGACATTTGTATACTGAAAGGTTTGGCGGACACATGAACCAATACGTTTCAGTAAATTAATTAATTAATTAATTAATTATTTTAATGTTTATTTATTTTTGAGACAGAGAGAGTCAGAGCATGAACAGGGGAGGGTCAGAGAGAGAGGGAGACACAGAATCTGAAATAGGCTCCAGGCTCTGAACTGTCAGCACAGAGCCCGACGCGGGGCTCAAACTCATGGACCACGAGATCATGACCTGGGCTGAAGCTGGACGCTCAACCGACTGAGCCACCCAGGTGCCCCAGTAAATTTATTTTTTAAAAAGTAAATAACTACAAAATTATCTTGATATTTAAGTAACAATTTCACATCAATGAAAAAGATTACGTAACTGCACTTTTGATTAAATGAGCCACTTTTGAGTTATAATCAATCTTTAGGCCTATCGAATATTACATAACATAACAATAATGAAATAATTTATATTTTCTAAACTTTTTTTAAAAATTTTTTTAACGTTTATTTTTGAGACAGAGAGAGAGATACAGCATGAATGGGGGAGGGGCAGAGAGAGGGAGACACAGAATCTGAAACAGGCTCCAGGCTCTGAGCTGTCAGCATAGAGTCCAACGCGGGGCTCGAACTCACGGACCACGAGATCATGACCTGAGCCGAAGCCGGCCGCTCAACCTACTGAGCCACCCAACTGCCCCTATATTTTCTAAACTTAATCAACAAAGTATCAGTGACATCAACATGTTTTGAATGCAAACTGCGACTCCAATTTACATTGAAAAAAAAGTTAATGTCAAAGTTCCATAAGCATATGCCCAGCTGCTAAGAAGTCTATGATTAAGATCATAATGGAACTTCTTAGTAAATCATGATGAATTTTCTATTTCAACAATTTTGCAATGCCTGTGAACAAAACTGTTTGCTGTTCTTTCTCTGGCACTACCAAACTGCCTGCAGAGCCCATATTCTGTTATGTCATCATCTAATACACGGTGGCTTCACAATTATTCAAGTAAGATACATTTCTTAAGAAGTAGAGTATGATGAAAAGCCATTATATTCAGCAAAGAGCCAGTAAGTATTGAATCTTCTCTGACTGGTGTAAAGAAGATGAAGAAAAAGTTTTAACCACTGAACAGAGATAGCAAAAGTGTTTCAGCTTTAACACCAATTCTTATTAGTCAGTAGTAGTTGATTGGAGTGCCATATTGAGACAGATTAAAAGTTTTGTCTAGACTCACAAGCAAAGAAGGACATGGTTTGTTATCAGTGGCTGCTATGAGCATGGGAGGTGGGAATGCCACATGTGTGCTGCCTTATTTCATAATCTCCCCATTGAGACTCCTTCATTCATTGTTATTGAAAATGATGCAAGAGGGGGAGGAGCCAAGATGGTGGAACAGCATGGAAGCTTTTTTTGTGTCTCGCATCCATGAAATACAGCCAGACCAACACTAAACCATCCTACACACCTAGAAAACCGATTGGAAGATTAACACAACAATCTGCACAACCTGAACCACAGAATTCCGCAGGTACGTGACACAAAGAGCTGAACTTGGGGAGCAAGAAGCCCCAAAAGGTAGGGAACCCCTTTTGCGGGTGGAGAGAGGATGGAGACTGGGGAGGGGGGGGAGCATACAGGAAAAGCACCCCTCCCCAAAAGCAGCTGGAGAGAAAGTGGAAAATTGGAAACAGATGCAGGGGCTAAAAAGGGAGAAAAGAGAAGGTTTAAATTCCATTATGACAGTCAACAAGGGGAGTGCAAAGGCTGCAACTCTGCAGCTCGATACCTGGAGGTGCTCTGGTGGGAAAGGTGAATCTCCAGGAACAGAGTGGGGTCCGGAGGTTCTCAGAGTGGGGGGGGGAGGTTCTCAGGCCACACGGGGAAAAGCGGCTCCACTGCTGGAAGGACATTTGGTAGATACTGTTGTAGACACCTGGTCCCAGCAGACCCCAGAAGGCAGCCACATTCGCTGGTGCTGGGGCAAGGTTGTTGAGGGTGAAGCCTGGTGCCCGATGTGTGTTGCGATTTTCCATGGTCTCTGAAACGCTGGGGCTACACTGTCTCATGACTTTTTTTGGGGGGGCGGGCTGGCACCTTGTTGCAGTCTCAGAGCACCGGCAACAGCAGGGTCCTGCAGGCGTTCCTGGGTGCAGCCAACATTCGGCCATTGCTCATTCAGCCATTGCTCAGTGAGACCCTCCTGCAGAAGGGCAGAGCAGGTCAAAGCCGCAGTCCTTCGGGAGTAAGGGGCAGGAGAAAAAAAAAGATGCACTGGAGATAAAACTTGGGAGAGAGGTACTGCCTGAGGCTTGGTCACGGAGAGTGGAAAGGTGGGGAGTGGACAAGAGCTGAAGATGGAGGACCAGTGCGAGATTGCTAAGCCGGAGAACAGACTGGGTGGCCAGGTGGCACCATTTTTCACTGCTCCTGTGCATGCGCATGCACACTGACAAGCACAACAATCCACCCCAGTAGGCTAGCAGCGCCATGTAGGGGAGAACTGAGCTGTTACACCGAGCCCTGCCCAACTGGGCCAACTTTGCTCTTTAAGAACACAAACCTCACAGCTGGCTTAATATATGGACTATAAAGAGCTACATAGACTGACTTCTAGGGGAAAACGAAGCAATTTCAGTCCTACTTCAATCTGTTAGCAGGTTCATCTATTCAATTTTGTTTCTTCCTCTTTTTCCTTTTTCTCTTTTACAATTCTTTTCTTTTTCTTGAATACAGAAAGAGAAAAAAACTCATTTTTATTTTAAATTTTTATTAAAAATATCTGTCTTTAATTTTTATCACTATATTTTTTACTTTTGTGTAAATTTTTTCAAATTCTACTTTACTTCCATCATTTTATTTTAGTCTACTTCAGTGTACTCACCTTTTCAAATTTTCAAACAATTTCCTTTTTTTCTTTCTTTTTCTTTTTTTCTCTTTTTCATTTCTTTTCTTCTTGAACGTAGAAAGAGAAAAACTATTTTTACTTTCAATTTCCTTTAAAAATATTTTTATTTAATTTTTATTACTATTATTTTTTGTTTCTATGTAAATTTTTTCAAATTCTATCTTACTCCCATCATTTTCAGTCTACTACAGTGTATTCACTTTTTTAAATTTTCAAACGATTTTTTTGTCTTTTCTTTTTTCTTTTTTAATCTTTTTTCTCCTTTTTGTTTCTTCCCCTTCTTCTTAAATACAGAAAATGAAAAAATTCATATTTCTTTTTAATTTTTATTAAAAATATTTTTCTATAATATTTTCTATTATATTCTCTACTTTTGTGTATTTTAGTCTACTTTAGTGTATTCATTTTTTCAAATTCTCAAACGATTTCCTTTTATTTTTTTCTCCCCCCCCTTTTTTTTGTTTGTTTCTCTAATCTGTCAAACTACTTTCTACACCCAGACCAAAATACACCTAGGATCTAGTATCATCTATTTGATTTGTGTGTGTGTGTAATTTTTAATTTTAATATTTTTTTAATTTTAATTTTTAATTAAAATTTTTCTACCTCATTAATTCTTTTTCTCCCTTCAAAATGACAAAATGAAGGAATTCACCCCAAAAGAAAGAGCACAAAGAGGGGCGCCTGGGTGGCGCAGTCGGTTAAGCGTCCGACTTCAGCCAGGTCACGATCTCACGGTCCGTGAGTTCGAGCCCCGCGTCGGGCTCTGGGCTGATGGCTCAGAGCCTGGAGCCTGTTTCCGATCTTGTCTCCCTCTCTCTCTGCCCCTCCCCTGTTCATGCTCTGTCTCTCTCTGTCCCAAAAATAAATAAACGTTGAAAAAAAAAAAAATTTAAAAAAAAAAATAAAAAAAAGAAAGAGCACAAAGAAACAACAGCCAGGTATTTAACCAACACAGACAAAAGCAAGATGTCTGAACCAGAATTTAGAATCACGATGATAAGAATAGTAACTGGAGTCAAAAATAGATTAGAATCCCTTTCTGCAGAGATAAAAGAAGTAAAAAATAGCCAGAATGAAATTAAAACTGCTATAACTGAGCTGCAATCATGGATGGATGCAGCGGCGGCAAGGATGGACGAGGCAGAACAGAGAATCAGTGATATAGAGGACAGACTTATAGAGAATAATGAAGCAGAAAAAAAAGACAGAGATTAAGGCAAAAGAGCATGATTTAAGAATTAGAGAAATAAGTGACTCATTAAAAAGGAACAACATAAGAATCATAGGGGTCCCAGAGGAGGAAGAGAGAGAAATAGGGGTAGAAGGGTTATGTGAGAAAATCATACCAGAAAACTTTCCTAGCCTGGGAAAGACACAGACATCAAAATACAGGAAGCACAGAGGACTCCCATTAGATTCAACAAAAACCGACCATCAAGAACGCATATCATAGTCAAATTCACAAAATACTCAGGCAAGGAGAGAATCATGAAAGCAGCAAGGGAAAAAAAGTCCCTAACCTACAACAGAAGACAGATCAGTTTTGCAGCAGACCTATCCACAGAAACTTGGCAGGCCAGAAAGGAGTGGTAGGACATATTCAGTATGCTGAATCAGAAAAATATGCAGCCAAGAATTCTATATCCAGCAAGGCTGGATATTTCATTCTATTTCATCCAAAATAGAAGGAGAAATAAAAAGTTTCCCAGACAAAAATTAGAGTTTGTGACCACAAAACCAGCCCTGGCAGAAATTTTAAGGGGGACTCTCTGAGGGGAGAAAAGATGAAAAAAATATATATATATAAATACCAAAAGCAACAAAAGATTAGAAAGGACCAGAGAACACCAGAAACTCCAAGTCTACAAGCATCATAATGGCAATAAATTCATATCTTTCAGTACTTACTCTAAACATCAATGGACTCAATGCTCCAATCAAAAGATATAGGGTAATAGAATGGATAAGAAAACAAGACCCATCTATATGCTGTTTACAAGAGACCCACTTTTGACCTAAAGACACCTATAGATTGAAAATAAGGGGATGGAGAACCATCCATCATGCTAATGGTCAATAAAAGAAAGCCAGAGTAGCCATACTTCTATCAGACAAACTAGACTTTAAAATAAAGACTGTATCAAGAGATGCAGAAGGGCATTATATCATAATCAAGGGGTCTATAGACCAAGAAGACCTAACAATTGTAAACATTTATGTGCCAAATGTGAGAGCGCCCAAATATATAAATCAATTAATCACAAACATAAAGAAACTCATCAATAGTAATACCATAATAGTAGAAGACTTCAACACCCCACTCATGGCAAGGGACTGATCATCTAATCAAAAAATCAACAAGGAAACAACGGCTTTGAATGACACAATGGACCAGATGGACTTAACATATATATTCAGAACATTTCATCCTAAAACAGCAGAATACACATTCTTCTCCAGTGCACATGGAACGTTCTCCAGAATAGATCATATACTGGGACACAAATCAGCCCTAAGTAAGTACAAAAAGATCGAGATCATGCCATGCATATTTTCAGATCACAATGCTATGAAACTCAAAATCAACCACAAGAAAAAAATTGGAAAGGTAACAAATACTTGGAGACTGAAGAACATCCTACTAAAAAATGAATGGGCTAACCAAGCAGTTAAAGAAGAAATTAAAAAGTATATGGAAGTCAATGAAAATGATACCACCACAACCCAAAACCTCTGGGACTCAGGAAAGGTGGTCATAAGAGGGAAGTATACAGCAATCCAGGTCTTCCTAAAGAAGGATGAAAGACCTCAGACACACAACCTAACCTTACTCCTTAAGGAGCTGGAAAAAGAACAGCAAATAAAACCCCAAACCAGCAGAAGACAGGAAATGATAAAGATTAGAGCCAAAATTAATGCTATCGAAACAAACAAACAAAAAAAACCACAGTAGAACAGATCAATGAAGCCAGAAGCTGGTTCTTTGAAAGAATTAACAAAATTGATAAACCACTAGCCAGTTTGATCAAGAAGAAAAAGGAAAGGACCCAAATAAGTAAAATCAAGAATGAAAGAGGAGATATCACAACCAACACAGCAGAAATAAAAACAATAAGAGAATATTATAAGCAATTTATGCAAATAAAATGGGCAATCTGGAAGAAATGGACAAATTCCTAGAAACATATACACTACCAAAACTGAAACAGGAAGAAATAGAAAATTTGAACAGACCCATAACCAGTAAGGAAATCGAATTAGTAATCAAAAATCTCCCAAAAAACAAGAGTCCAGGGCCAAATGGCTTTCCAGGGGAATTCTATCAAACATTTAAGGAAGAGTTAACACCTATTCTCTTGAAACTGTTCTAAAAAATAGAAATGGAAGGAAAACTTCCAAACTCTTTCTACGAAGCCAGCATTACCTTGATTCCAAAACCAGAGACCCCACTAAGAAAGGAGAACTATAGACCAATTTCCCTGATGAACATGGATGCAAAAATCCTCAACAAGATATTAGCCAATCGGATCCAACAATATATTAAAAAGATTATTCACCACAACCAAGTGGGATTTATACCTGGAATGCAGGGCTGGTTCAATATCCACAAAACAATTAATGTGATTCATCACATCAATAAAAGAAAGGACAAGAACCATATGATCTTCTCAATAGATGCAGAGAAAGCATTTAACAAAATGCAGCATCCTTTCTTGATAAAAACCCTCAAGAAAGTAGGGATAGAAGGAGTATACCTCGAGATCATAAAAGCCATATACGAGCAACCCAATGCTACTATCATCCTCAATGGGGAAAAACTGAGAGCTTTCCCCCTAAGGTCAGGAACAAGACAAGGATATCCACTCTCACCACTGTTATTCAACATAGTATTGGAAGTCTTAGCCTCTGCAATCAGACAACACAAAGAAATAAAAGGCATCCAAATCGGCCAGGAGGAGGTCAAACTTTCACTCTTCCCAGATGACATGATACTCTACATGGAAAACCCAAAAGATTCCACCAAAAAACTGCTAGAACTGATTCATGAATTCAGCAAAGTTGCAGGATATAAAACCAATGCACAGAAATTGGTTGCATTCCTATACACCAACAAGGAAGCGACAGAAAGAGAAATCAAGGAATTGATCCCATTTACAGTTGCACCAAAAACCATAAAATACCTAGGAACAGATATAACCAAAGAGGTGAAAAATCTATACACTGAAAACTATAAAGCTTATGAAAGAAATTGAAGAAGACACAAAGAAATGGAAAAAGATTCCATGCTCCTGGATAGGAAGAACAAATATTGTTAAAATGTCAATACTACCCAAAGCAATCTACATATTCAATGTGATCCCTATCAAAGTAGCACCAGCATTCTTCACAGAGCTAGAACAGATAATCCTAAAACTTGTATGTAACCAGAAAAGACCCCGAATAGCCAAAGCAATCTTGAAAAAGAAAACCAAAGCAGGAGGCATCACAATCCCAGACTTCAAGCTATACTACAAAGTTGTAATCATCAAGACAGTATGGTACTGGCACAAGAACAGACACTCAGATCGGTGGAATAGAATAGAGAACCCAAAAATGGACCCACAAAGTATGGGCAAGTAATCTTTGACAAAGCAGGAAAGAATATCCAATGGAATAAAGACAGTCTCTTCAGCAAGTGGTTCTGGGAAAACTGGACAGTGACATGCAGAAGAATGAACCTGGACCACTTTCTTATACCATACACAAAAATAAACTCAAAGTGGATGAAAGACCTCAATGAAGACAGGAAGCCATCAAAATCCTCAAGGAGAAAGCAGGCAAAAACCTCTTTGATCTTGTCCGAAGCAATTTCTTACTTAACACATCTCTGGAGGCAAGGGAACCAAAAGCAAAAATGAACTACTGGGACCTCATCAAAATAAAAAGCTTCTGCACAGCAAACAATCAGCAAAACTAAAAGGCAACCGACAGAATGGGAGAAGATATTTGCAAATGACATAGCAGATAAAGGGTTAGTATCCAAAATCTATAAAGAACTTATCAAACTCAACACCCAAAGAACAAATAATCCAGTGAAGAAATGGGCAAAAGACATGAATAGACACTTCTCCAAAGAAGACATTCAGATGGCAAACTGACACATGAAAAAATGCTCAACATCACTCATCATCAGGGAAATACAAATCAAAACCACAATGAGATACCACCTCACACCTCAGAATGGCTAACATTAACAACTCAGGCAACAACAGATGTTGGTGAGGATGTGGAGAAAGAGGATCTCTTTTGCGTTGTTGGTGGGAATGCAAGCTGGTGCAGCCACTCTGGAAAACAGTATGGAGGTTCCTCAAAAAACTAAAAATAGAACTACCCTACGACCCAGCAATTGCACTACTAAGTATTTATCCAAGGGATGCAGGTGTGCTGTTTCAAAGGGACACATGCACCCCCATGTTTATAGCAGCACTATCAACAATAGCCAAAGTATGGAAAGAACCCAATTGTCCAACGATGGATGAATGGATAAAGATGTGATATATACATAT
Source organism: Prionailurus viverrinus (assembly GCF_022837055.1). Lineage (NCBI taxonomy): Eukaryota > Metazoa > Chordata > Mammalia > Carnivora > Felidae > Prionailurus > Prionailurus viverrinus. Next base: position 66,021,126 of record NC_062573.1, read on the forward strand.
ATATATATATATATATATATATATATATATAATGGAGTCTTACTCAGCAGTCAAAAAGAATGATATCTTGCCATTTGCAAGTATGTGGATGTAACTGGAGGGTATCATGCTAAGTGAAATTCGTCAGTCAGAGAAAGACAAAAATCATATGATTTCACTCATATGATGACTGTAAGAGACAAAACAGATGAACATAAGGGAAGGGAAACAAAAATAATATAAAAACGGGGGAGACAAAACAAGAGACTCATAAATATGGAGAACAAACTGAGGGTTACTGGAGGGGTTGTGGGAGGGGGGATGTGCTAAATAGGTAGGGGCATTAAGGAATCTACTGAAATCATTGCTTCAGTATATACTAACTAATTTGGATGTAAATTTTAAAAAATAAAAAATAAAGTAAAAAAAAAAAGAAAATGATGCAAGAGTCATGCTGTCTCTATGGTTGTAGGAGAAAAAATGAAAATGATACCAAACCATGGGTCTTTGTCTTTGGTATCTCATTCCTCTTTTTTAACAATTCTTTCTAAGCATTTGAAAAACTACCTGTAGGATCATCGGTTTGCTATTTTTTTTTTCAGAATGGTGCTCTGTGTATATAAGAAGCTCATCAAAAGCATGGAGTACATACATTTTTAATGAAAACACTAAAATGAAAAGATATCAGCACCCGCAGTTTCACTGCAGCATTATTTATAACAGCCAAGACATGAAACAACCCAAGGGTCCATCAATGGATGAATGCACAGAGCAAATGCACACAAACATACACATACACACACACATAGTGAATATTGTTCAGGCATTAAAAAAGAAGGAAATCTTGCCCTTTCTGATCACACACATAGATCTTGAGGACATTGTGCTAAATGAAATAAGTCAGACAGAGAAAGACAATAACCACATGATCTTGCTTATCTGTGGAATCTAAAACAAACAAACAAAACAAAAAGAAAAGCCAAAACTCCACGCTCATAGATTGCAGAGCACAGGTTTTCACAGTGGTTGCCAGAAATGAAGGTATGGGGTGGGCAAAATGGGCAAGGGGGATCAAAAGGTACAAACTTCCTGTCACAAAATAAATCAGTCATAGGGATATAATGTATAAGATTAACTCTATAGTTAATAGAGTTACAGTTAATAATATTTTATTGAATATTTGAAAGTTGCTAAGAGAGTAAATCTTGCAAGTACTTATCACAAGAAAACACTTTTGTAAGTATGCATAGTTATGGATGTCAACTAGACTTACTGTAGTGATTTCACAAATATATACAAATACCAAATCATTATGTTATGCATCTGAAACTAATATAAAGGCCGTATGTCAATTATACTCAATATATTTTTAATTTAAAAAATAAATCCAGGGAGTAAAAAAATTCTAATATGATTATAGAACTACATTTACTAAAAATACTGTTTGGGTGGGAAGAAACAATAGTTTTCTCTGGAAATGAAGAAAAAAAGATTCTATTACTGACTTCAGACCAAACAAATGTCTTGTGACCTTAGCCCTATTTCATAGACATGACTTCAGACTACATTCAGAAACAATGGCTTCAGAATTTCTATTATAGAAAGATAGGAGGGGCACCTGGGTGGCTCAGGGATTAAGCATCCAACTCTTGACTTTGGCACAGGTCATGATCTTATGGTTCATAGTTTCTAGCCCCACACTGGACTCAGTGCTGACAGTGAGGAGCTTTCTTGGGATTCTCCCTCTCCCTCTCTCTCTCTACTCCTTCCCTGCTCGAGCTCTTTCTTTCTCTCTCAAAATAAATGAATAAACCAAAAAAATAAAATAAAATAAAATAAAAGAAAATAAAAATAAAAGAAAGTTAGGATTGATTTGCAAGTGACAGTAAATGACACGTTTTGAGGTGTTTTTGCAAAGAACAATGAATGCTGTTTTACTTAATGTGTGTTTATTTGGAGTATTTGAAGAATGCTGATAAAGACAGTGGAGGTGATCAATGCCCTGTCATGCCACTTCGTTAGGGAAATGTGAATGCATTTTATACACCCCAATTTGCCTTTAATGTTCATATATATGCAGTTAAGAAAATAACTGTTTTGTATGAAATAAGCTGGTTGTCAAGTTTGGGGATCACACTGATCATTTAATTAGTGATAGTTGCCTTGGAGGAATTTCTCATGTCTTCTTGAGTGACCTAAAAGGTTTGGACCTGTTTGCATTTTGTTTGCATTTTGATAAAGAAGTATCTTCCCTAGAGCATAGGGAACTTTTGTTTGTAGAGCTTTTATTTGTTTGTCGTCGCAGAATGAAGGAGCTGAATTTAGTCTCACACACGACAAACTTACAGAACCAAGATTTCAATAGTACCAAGTTCCAATATACAGACTCTTATACGAATAATTACAATTTCTTTCCACACATAGAACATCATCAACTTTGAAACAGAATTAGATATAAGTCTCTGGGGTCATTCCTCACTCTCCAACAGTGGCCATAACCACTTATATATAAGATTCTCATCTAAAACAAATAACAAGACAAAACACATCCAACAATGACTTATGGGTCAGTAGGGCTTCAACTGTTCATTGTTGGAGTTGGACAATAATTTTTTAACAGCTCTGTCAAAGCTTAATACACACATAATTGAAACAGTAAAGGGAAAAAGAAAACTTAATTTTCCGATTCTGAACACGTTTTGTTGCAGTGAGGAGAAATTACAACTATTGTTCAGTTATTTAGTGTGTTATGGCAACATTATATAACACAGAACATTTATTGTTATAGAAAGTGCTTTTCACTTTAAAGGCCTAAGTCATAAAAAGTTGTGCACTGGTTGTTATCATTTACCTTTTCCTTAGGTACATTACTTTTCATATGCTTTCATTAGTGCTCTGCTCCCTAGCGTGCAAGTAACTTAACGTCTACTTGCCAAAACTCAGCTGGGGAGAAAAAAGGAGCTATTCTTGCTTCAATTCTTTAAGATGGAACAAAGCATTTTGCAAGAGACGGTAGTTGTAAAAGAGCCAGACGGAGGAGCCTATAAAGTGTGGCTAGCGAGCATAGCATTATTCTCCCTGATCCGCAAGGCTTAATAGTCTGCAAGCAATTAATAGATGCTATTAGAGTTTTATGTGATCTTAATTTTGCATAGTGCCCTAACAGTGACGACTCTAAAATGCTTGGTTAATCTTTTTTCACAAAGCTTGATGTTTGCTTTTAATACAAGGTAGTTTGTTGGTGGTTGCTATTCTTGGTAAAAGGGAAAATTATTTGAGGTAGCTATCTGGGATTATTTGCCTAGAACTTGAAGACTGAATAAATCTAGTTATCTTTTCTGCTTACTGAAGGGTCGTTTCAGGTGACCTGATGTCTGCTTCCTGCTTCAGTTTTGGGCAACGAGTTGATGTCAGCATTAAGTAGAAACTATACGTTTTCAAAAAATTAGATTTGGGGATGAAGCACGTGGAAACACACTTGGAAAGCTGTAGTATAGACGAACAAAGATGATACCACCCAGGTGACCCAATGATTTTACTGGATTTTCCCTCAGAGTTTATGAAGAGAGCAAATGCAAAAAGTCACTCAAGTTGCAACGTTTCAACTGGAGCCACTGGTTATTGAGTGTCAGCAGAGTGTTAGACTATATTTTTGCTAACAATTTCCATCGAGAAAGCTGAGTTCACTTAAAAACAATCGTTGGACAATTTGGGGGGAAAAACAATAAAGAACACTGAAAATGATTTAACAGGAGAAGAAAATCATGAGGGAAAGAAGACCCACATTTCCTGGCAAGATGGAGGAAGAACTGAGCTCCAGGCTCCCTGCTTGTAACTAAACCTTAGTGATGCCACAGGGGTGAGGGTGATATTGCTGAATCTGGGAAATTAATATAAAATCTCTGAGAAGCCCCTGGAGGAGTGGAATGGATTAGGTCACAACACCAGGGACTCATGGGGGGATAAGGCTTGGATATAAAAGATTTTATTTATTTTCATACCCCTTGTAAAGAGGGTCTGCTTTCAAAATTAGACCTGGGATGAGCAAGCTGAACTTAATTTTCCCCCTCAGAAATCATCACTCACTCTTGCTTTCCAGTTGACTCTGATTTCAGAGACCAGGGGGACTTTGTTTGTTTGGAAGGCAAGAAAAAGCCTTTTTAAGATACACAAATATTTATAATATAAATATAAAAACACAATATAGAAATATAAATAATAGAATATAAGCATTGGCATAGTGGGGAATGAATTGTCTTATCTTTCCATCACATAGTAGGTACTCAATCATACTTCTTTTATTATCAAAATTAGACTCAGTTCAGGAAAACCTTTCCTGGGTAAATGACACTAGATAAGTGTGTTTTAAAAACACAGGTGGAAATTAGCCTGATGTAGTGTAATGCCCGAAGTTCCGAAACCTCCCACAAAAGTCCACCAGAGTCGTAAGTCAAAGCCAAGCGGCAAGGGTCGTTTATTGCAGGTTCGAACCTGGTCCTCTGCGCACTCGTCGCCGGTCACGCAAGAGGCCACGATCAGGGTTGGTACAGCGTTTTTATAGACAGAGACAAATAGCACAGGGGAGGTTTCAAATTATGAGGGGCCTGATTAGTTGATTTTAAAGTAAGGACATTTGTTGTTCTCTGATTGGGCGTCCTTTGTCTGTCCTTTGGCGGGAAGGCTTTGTCCGTTACTTGTGGCGGGAGGAGAAAGGGGGAAGGGGGAAGGGGGTAGGCTAGGTGAGGAATGTGCTAAGCAAGCAGGTTTACAGAAGCGAGAAATGCCGGTTAGTTTATGTACAATCACTCATTCCATCACATATCAGACTACATTTAGGAAGGTTTACAACCCATTCTACTACACAGCGGGTTACATTCAGGAAAGGCCTCACAATGCTCGTAGCAAACAGCAAGCAAAACAGACTTCTCAGCAATTGTATTTCTTATCAAAGATCCATAATAAGCAGAAAAGAGAACTTTAGCTTTAAACTAAGGCAGGGCTGTCATTTGGATTTAAAGCTGTTCTTTTCAGTAGTAGGCAGAAGTCATTCTAGCCACTGGGAACGAGATGTGCAAAGGCAGATGCACGGCACAGAATAATGTTTTCAAACTGATTTCTGAGTTCCTTATTTCTGTATGTCTGTGTGGCTGGAGAAAGGAGGCTGAATTGTATATACTTGGAGTGGAATTGTGATAGAAGAGTTTATGGAACACATCCTCAAGCGGATCTATGGAATTTAGACATTTTCCTGAGGGCCGTTAAAGTGCTACGAGCAGGAGAGTTTCATGTCAGATGTAATATCAGAAAGTTGGCTCAAGCTGTGGTGGGGGAGTTGATAGAGCCAGGGAGTGACGCTCAGACAAGGAGGAGGGATGTAAGAGGCAATCCGGATGAAAACTGAGGAGAGCTGAAATAAGCTTCCAGAAAGAGAACAGACAGAGTTCATTTGATTAAGGGTATAGAATTTGCAGAATTTTGCAACTAATGGGATATGGTGCTAGTAAAAAAGAAATAGTTGGCTACATCTTATTTGGTTATTTTCAGCATAAACTCACTCATTATTCCCTGGGAGAGCCAATCCATTTTTGAAAATGTTTATATGAAGTTGAAACCCACTTCTCTGCAACTTGATCTTCATTTTTCCTGCTGGAACTATAAAAAATAAATCAGGCTCCCATATGACAGTCTTCCTGATGTTTACATAACAGTTACATTTTCATCTCCACACCTTCATTTTTTTTTCCAGGTAAAAATACGTAATTATTTCTTTTTTTTTTTTTTTTTTTTTTTTTTTTTTTTTCTGAAATTTATTGACAAATTGGTTTCCATACAACACCCAGTGCTCATCCCAAAAGGTGCCCTCCTCAATACCCATCACCCACCCTCTCCTCCCTCCCACCCCCCATCAACCCTCAGTTTGTTCTCAGTTTTTAACAGTCTCTTATGCTTTGGCTCTCTCCCTTTCTAACCTCTCTTTTTTTTTTTTTTTCCTTCCCCTCCCCCATGGGTTCCTGTTAAGTTTCTCAGGATCCACATAAGAGTGAGACCATATGGTATCTGTCTTTCTCTGTATGGCTTATTTCACTTAGCATCACACTCTCCAGTTCCATCCACGTTGCTACAAAAGGCCATATTTCATTTTTTCTCATTGCCATGTAATATTCCATTGTGTATATAAACCACAATTTCTTTATCCATTCATCAGTTGATGGACATTTAGGCTCTTTCCATAATTTGGCTATTGTTGAGAGTGCTGCTATGAACATTGGGGTACAAGTGGCCCTATGCATCAGCACTCCTGTATCCCTTGGGTAAATTCCTAGCAGTGCTATTGCTGGGTCATAGGGTAGGTCTATTTTTAATTTTCTGAGGAACCTCCACACTGCTTTCCAGAGCGGCTGCACCAATTTGCATTCCCACCAACAGTGCAAGAGGGTTCCCGTTTCTCCACATCCTCTCCAGCATCTATAGTCTCCTGATTTGTTCATTTTGGCCACTCTGACTGGCGTGAGGTGATACCTGAGTGTGGTTTTGATTTGTATTTCCCTGATAAGGAGCGACGCTGAACATCTTTTCATGTGTCTGTTGGCCATCCGGATGTCTTCTTTAGAGAAGTGTCTATTCATGTTTTCTGCCCATTTCTTCACTGGGTTATTTGTTTTTCGGGTGTGGAGTTTGGTGAGCTCTTTATAGATTTTGGATACTAGCCCTTTGTCCGATATGTCATTTGCAAATATCTTTTCCCATTCCGTTGGTTGCCTTTTAGTTTTGTTGGTTGTTTCCTTTGCTGTGCAGAAGCTTTTTATCTTCATAAGGTCCCAGTAATTCACTTTTGCTTTTAATTCCCTTGCCTTTGGGGATGTGTCGAGTAAGAGATTGCTACGGCTGAGGTCAGAGAGGTCTTTTCCTGCTTTCTCCTCTAAGGTTTTGATGGTTTCCTGTCTCACATTTAGGTCCTTTATCCATTTTGAGTTTATTTTTGTGAATGGTGTGAGAAAGTGGTCTAGTTTCAACCTTCTGCATGTTGCTGTCCAGTTCATTTCTTAAATGGTTTGATTTCTAGACATCTCTCCATCCTAGCCAACCATTTTTAAACATACTTAGGTGTAAATACTTTTAAAATGCAGTAGCTCACATCATTCCAGATATGGGCTAGCCAGTGTAGAGCCTAGAAGAAGCTCCTTTGTTCTGAATGCTCTAAGTCTAGCAGTAGAACTGGAGCTTGCATTAAACTATCCCTGGTCCCTTCGTTTCTTCGTTCCTTTCTCTTTTCTTTCCATGCTTTTTGTCAGTTATATCATCCACAGTGCTTATGTTGAGTTTGCAGTAGCCTAAAATCGTTAAATTATATTGCATTGAAGAGGACTTCTCTAATTTATATGTAAGTAGCTATATTATTTTAACCTAATGCAGACAATTTATATGATTGTGCAATCTCAGCACATCAATGGAATTGATAGATATGATTTTGAGTTCTGATTCTTTCATTCACCATGATAGTTATTCCCCATGCTGTCTGCTCCATTTATAAAACATGTGCTTATTTCCAAATAGATAATCTTCTTCTGAATTGCCATGACCCTTAATTCCTGTATTCTAGGACTAATTACTTGAAACCTTGTGTTATAGTTATTTAGTGATAGGATTTATCTTTCACAAATGATAAGTTCCTTGATATCAGAATCCATGCTGATTTATTCACTTTTTATTTTTTCTATGGCCTAGAACATAATAAATATTTTGGCAAACATATGAGTGGATAAAGTTAAAGTAGGAAGGAAATCATTACCATTTTCTTTAAGCATTCTTTCTTTCTGTTTTCACAATCAACTTTGTTCCATCCACTGTAGATTGAAAATCTTTTTGTCGGAGACAGGATTTCAAAAGGAAAATTCCAATTGAGTAGCTCTGATTTCCATATTTTATTTATAAACATTTTCTCATCTGCTTCAATTGATAAAGCTGAACTTTCCCTTATTCTAATTTATCTGAACATGTGCAAGTGCCTATTCTTGATTATTCAGCTTCCTTTGTCTGTGACACATACCCTTTGCAAATTCCTCTTCCTGTGCAGCCATATTTCCTCAATGGAATAATATGTGATTATTTGTAGAAACTTGATTTTAAAGACTATCAGCCTTCTTCCCTTTTCATATATATATTTTCAATTTCTTGATATGTGAAACTAGTACTATCCCTTCCATGATAATTAGATATTCTTATACAATAGTGTTATCATATTCCAAGATCCTCACATTTTGTCAACTAAAACTTCCTCATCACTCAAGAGTAAGAATAGCAATTTCTAGTTATTTTATCAACTATCTGAAAGACAAACTATATCAAGAAAAGCTGATAGTCATATGTAGCTATAAATATACCTATATTTACACCCAGAAGTAAAGAATATATATTTTAATGTCAAAATACATATTTTTAAAGTATATATATTTTAGTATCATACTCAATTGGCAAATATTGAAGGCAGAAATAAGATGAAGATGTTTTCATCATCAATATTAATTATCATTCTTAAACTTTTTGGCAATGCTATTAAATAATGGAAAGGAAAAAAATAAGGTTGGAAGATAATCAATAGAGGATAAGCATAATCAATGACAGATGATTTCATGAATTTATCAGGAAACCCAAGACAAGTAAGTGAAAAGCCATATAAAGCCATATAAAGCCATATAAATGCTGCTGAGAACAGATAATACACAGAATTCAATCATTTTTATTTCTTCTTCACTTTTTTTTTTTTAATTTTTTTTTCAACGTTTATTTATTTTTGGGACAGAGAGAGACAGAGCATGAACGGGGGAGGGGCAGAGAGAGAGGGAGACACAGAATCGGAAACAGGCTCCAGGCTCTGAGCCATCAGCCCAGAGCCCGACGCGGGGCTTGAACTCGCAGACCGCGAGATCATGACCTGGCTGAAGTCGGACGCTCAACCGACTGCGCCACCCAGGCGCCCCTCTTCTTCACTTTTGAAGATTACTTTCACTGGATGTAGGATTTCTGGTTAAATAGTATTTTTCTTTAAACATTTTAAATATTCTACTCTATTTTTGCTTGCTTGGTTTCTGATGAAAATTCCTCTGAAATTGTTATCCTTGTTACTTTATAGATAAGGTGATTTTCCTTCTCTAGTTTCTTTCAAGATTTTCTCTTTGTCTTTGGTTTTCCTGAGATTTGAATATAATAGGCTTCGATGTAGATTTTGTTTTGTACTTATCATACTTAAGGCTTTCTGAATTTCATGGATCTGTGGTTTGGAGTCTGTCATTTGTTTTTAGAATGTTCTCAGCCATTATTACTTCAAATATTTCTTCTTCTTCATTCACTCTTTATTCTCCCTTCTGATATTCCAATGATACTTTTTGCAAATTTTCTCACGGTTTTTGGATGTTCTGTTATGTATGGGGTTTTTTCCCCATTCTTCTCCTTTTTCTCCTTCTCCTTCTTCTCCTTCTCTTTCTCCTTCTCCTCCTCCTACTCCTTCTTCTTCTTCTTCTTCTTCTTTTGTTTTTCCTGTGTATTCCAGTTTGGGAAGTTTCTACTGACCTATCTTCAAGCTCACTGATTCACCTACAGCCACAGCAAATATTAAACACGGCCAACCCCCCAGCAACTAAATACACTAAAGACCTATTACCAAAGTTTCTATTACCCAATACAACATAGCTGAAAATTACAAGTCATGCCAAACACAAGGAAAAACACAGCTGGAAGAGACAAAATGAGCATCAGATAAGACTCAAGACCAATGCTGCAATTATCATACATGGAATTTAAGAAAATGGATATTTATTAATTAGCACTAATAATTCATTTGCTAAGTGCTTCAATAAAAAAAAGGTAGATCACACGCAAGAACAGATGGGTAATGTAAGCAGGGAGATGACAATCTGAAGAGGGAATCCAAAGATAATACTAGAAATAAAAAACACTATGAGAGAAATGGAGAATGACTTTTATGTGCTCGTCAGTAAACTGGGCATGGCCAACGAAAAGGATCAGTGAGCTTGAAGATGCTGGTTTTCCTTGCAAACTCAGTTTCTGAGGAGTCCTTGAAAAGTTGGTGATTTTCAGCTTTTTCTTTTACTACAGGAATGACAACTTCCAAGCCATGTCAGAGTTGAATCTGAAAGTACCTCTATGTGGTATGTGTGTGTGTGCAACCCATTAGAAGATACAGAGAAAATACAGTTTAATAGCATCAAAAAATAAATAATTAAATACCTAAATAAATGTGTAAGTTTTATATAAAAAAAAAAAGTTCAATAGAAACTTCCCAAACTGAAACGTGCGCGCGCGCACACACACACACACACACACACACAGAATGGGAGAAAAATCCCACACATAACAGAACATCCAAAAACTATGGGAAAATTAGCAAAAAGTATAATTGAAAAAATATATATATAGATGTGTTAAATGTATATGAGGAAGACCAAAAAAATACCCATCAATCAGATGCCAATTCTCTCTCAATGAATCTCTAAATTTAATATAATTCCAACAAAAGTATAAGTATTGTTTGAAACTACGTTTATTTTATTACTGATATGAAAAACAAAACAACAGGAATGTCTGCCAAAATTCTGAAGCAAAAGCATAAAGGGGGTGTGAATCTAGGTTGTTAAGAGATAAACCAAGGCATATTAAGGATTTTAAGAGTTTATTTGAGCAAAAATTGATTCCAACTGGGTGACACCGAACTGATGGTGGTTAGTTATGAGGGAGCATAAGGCAGGCTGAGGGCAAAATACAAGCTAGCACCACCCCCTACCAGGTGGTATCTGTGTGACATTCCTCAGGCACTCCTGGCTGCCCAAGGACAAGGGAAAGGAAAGAAGACAAATGGCTAACTGATAGATCAAGTCATACAGGAAGTGAGTCTCCTGCGGTTTGCAAATATCTTAGTAAATTACAAGAAAAAGGCAATATTATCAATAGCCTAATTACCAGACACCTATAGATTCAGTTTCCCTGAGCCCAAGGTCACCCCTCTGTAGTGATGTGGGAAACAAAGGCAAGAAGGAAATGGCAGGTAAAATTAAATTTCCTTATAACCTGCAGCCCATTGACCAATACTTGAGGCAAATACAGAATACAGCATTTCTCCAGGAATCCCCTGCTGTCATAATGTTAATTCCTTATTAGAGGAAAAACAATCTTAGGTTAACAATAGCAAGGCCTTAGGTATCTTAGGAGTCCTCTTTAGCGTATCAAAGTCCCTCTGGAGGCTTCTCCTTTGACTTTACCTCCCCACCTTCATAGTATATAAGAAGCCACTCATCACAATCTCAAAGCAACTCTTTCTGCCCTTGGGCCCTGTCCCCAAGCTTTAATAAAATCACCTTTTTGCACCAAAGATGTCTTCAAGAATTCTTTCTTGGTCTTTGGCTCTGGATCCCCACCATCGCCCCTAAACTTCATCAGTTAACAGTGCTCCAACACCTGAGTTTGTGGAGAGATTTTTAAAGTGAAAAGTGGGAGCAGAGTAAGGAAGTTATTGATTTTCTATAGTTAAAGGTTTTCTTTAACCATTACTGATGAGGTTCTTGGGGTGACAGTGGGGTTCATGGGGTTTGGAGCTGACGATGAAGAAAGAATTCTTGAAGATGTCTTTGGTGCAAAAAGATGATTTTATTAAAGCATGGGGACAGGAAGAGCTGCCCTGGGACCATGAGGAGAGACTGGTTTTATATTATGGAGTTGGGGAGAGGTAAAGTCCAGGGGAAGTTTCCAGTGAGATTTTCATATGCTAAAGAAGACTCCCAGGACACTGGAGGCCTAGCTAGTGTGAAGCTAAGGTTGTTTTCCCTCTAGCAAATCATTAGCATTAAGACAGTAGGGAGTTCCTAGAGAAAAGTTTTACTCTGCCTGCCTCAAGTATTTGTCAATGGGCTGCAGGTTACAAGGAAATTGAGTTCTATCTGCCATTTCCTTCTGCCTTTGTTTCCCACATCACTATGGAGGGGTGATGTTGGGGCTCCAGAAAACAGAGTCTATAGGTTTCTGGAGATTAAGCTAGATTGCCTGGAGGGAGATAAAATTGTGTTTTTCTTATAATTTACTAAGATATTTGTAAACAGATGGAGACTTGGGTCTTGCAGGATTATGATCTCTGTCAGTTAACCCTTTGTCTTCCCCCTTTCCTTTGTTCTTGGACAGCCAGGAGTGCTGAGGAATATCATACACATCCCTTCTGGGGGGTGGAGGTGGGGGTGTTTGCGGCCTGTCAACTGGCCTTATGCTCCCTCATCAATACTATTCAACACAGCTTAAAATCTATCTGGCTATTTGTGATTGGTTATCCACAAGTTTCAATTTCATAACCTTCAGGCATTTAGATTTGGGTGTGCTTACCCAGGCATGGCAGCATTAGATCCACATCAATCTAATGGTTTTTTTGATTAATTAATTTAACAAGATCTACCACATTTTAAAACATCATAACAAAAAGTACAGTAAATAAAATAGCATGATAGAATCTAAAATTATTTATTCATTCAATAAGTACTCAATGTGCTCCAATAGTAAGTCAGACACTCTTCTAAGAATTTGGGATAGAGTAGTGAAGACATCAGAAAAAAAAATTTTACCTGCCTTCATGGAGTTCATATTCTAATAGGGAAAGACATACAATTTAAAAAATTGATATGCAAAATACCAAATACATGAGATGCTGATAAGTGGGATGGAGAAACAATAAAGCAGAAAGGAGAATAAAAAAGACTGGACAGGGGATGTTAAATATTAAATAGTATAGTTAAGGAAAAGCTTATGATGAAGTGACATTTTAACAAAGGTGTGCAACAAATCATGGTATTTGCCATGCAGATACTTGGGGGGATTTTCTAAGCACGGGAAACATGAAATGAAAAGGTTCTGACTCAGAGCATGTTCAGTGTTTTGTAGTAACTTGAAAGAGAGCCAGAAGTTAAGAGCCCACAATGAAAATACTAAGCAATAAGGTCAGAGATTAAGAGGTCAAGGTCATCTAAAGTTCTGTCCTGTCTGTCCTTATAAGTATTGTGGTTTTTCATCTGAGTTTGATGGGAGTCCACTGGAGGGTTTTAAGCAAAGCAATGACATAATCTGGCATGCATAAAATGGACTCCTCTGGCTTCTGTGTTGTGAATAAACTACTGAAGGGGAAAATCAGAAGCAAGGAGGTGAGTTAGGATAATAATATGGGTGAAATATGAATTTATATAAGTAAAGGTGGTAGCAATAGAGACAATGTGAAAAAGTGATGGTTGGGAGAGCAAGTAGAATCAGGTCATGGGGAAATATCAGATGTTAAATTTTGGACTTGTAAACTTTGAGATGCCTATTAGATGTTCAAGTGAAACATGATGTAGGTACTTGCATGTGTGATTCTAGATTTGAAGGGGAAATCTGGGCTGCAGGTATAAATTTGGGTATGTATCAGCATTTAGATGGTATTTGAAGATATAAAAGTAATGAGCTCATGCAGAAAGTAACTGTAGAGAAACAAGGATTAAATCCTCGGACAGCACATTGCTAGAGACTGGAGATATTAGAAAGTACTAGCAAAGGCAACAGAGAAGGAAGGAGTTGACAGTGAAGTAGAACAATTAAGTGTGGGAAGCTGAGTAATACATTTGACTGGCCTTTATCCCCAGTTACTGGGAAGTAACCTGTATATACTTGGAATTTCCTGAGTGATAAGAGTGTCTTTGTTATTCATGAAATGCTACTGGATAGTTTACACTAATGGGATGACTCAGGATGGGGACTATTCTAGCTTTGCCAGAAACACCAACCCTGTGGTTAAAAGGTTGAGTCATGTGATATCAGTCTGATCTTTGATGAGGGGAGGAAGGTTGGATATTGAGTTCAACAGAGTGGCCAGTGACTCAATCAAGTATGCCTATGTAACAAAACCCCAATAAAAGTTCTGGATACTAAAGCTAGACTAAACTTTCCTGGTTGGCAATACTCTGTCGGTGGTTGCACGTGAATGTGCCTGGAGGATAATGAGTCCTGAGGACAAAGAAGCTTAATGTTTAGGATCCTCCCAGACTTCACCCTGTGCACACCTCCCTAGACTGGTTTGTTTGTATCCTTTTGTTATTAAGATGGTTAGTAAAATGGTATAGCACTTTTCCTGAGTACTGTGAGTCACTCCAGTGAATTATTAAATCTCAGGAGGTCCTCCACAAATTTGTGTCCTCCACAGATTTGTAGACAGCAGATCAGGAATGAGGGTGGCCTGGGAAACCCTGGATTAGTGAAAGTCTTGTGGAGGACTGTGCCCTTAACGTGTGAAGTTTGGCTCAACTCTAGTGTCAGAAGTCATTGCAGAGGCCAATGGAAAAATATATTTCAGAGACAGGTAATGATTATGTGAATCAGGTTATATGCATACTGAGAATTGATGTCTCTTCTCAACAATGTGGAATTATGGATGACTTTGAAAAGAGAATGTTCCATAGAGTTTAAGGGAGTGAAATCTTGATTGCAAAGCATTCTATCTAGAATAGGAGAAGAGAAATTGTAGTTAGCAAGTACTGACTACCCTTGTGAGGAGCTTTGCTGTCAGTGAAAAAAGACATTTGTGGCTTTAGCTGGAGGTAGAAGTTATGGGGTTAAGAATATATTTTTTTTCTTTGTTAATATTAAAGGTTTTATAGAATGTTGACATTGATGGAAATAATCCATTGGAAGGAAAACCCAGATGAGGTAGGAAACAGGAAGGATAATGTCTGAACATCATCCTTGAGCATCTGGAAGGCACTGGGTTAGATGCATAGTTTAGGGGTTGGCCTGGGAAAATAACACAGGCAATGCTTCCATAATAGCAGAAGAGAAGGGAGAGTATGGGCATAGATGCCTTCAAATGGATAGATAGGTGAACTTGCAGAGAAGTTGTCTTTTGATTACTTCTGTTTTTAGTGGAATACAAAACAAGGTCACGGTGTGAAAGTGAGGGTAGTGTAGAAGTTATTGAAGGCTTAAGGTGAGAAAAGTAGATATGAACCCCAGGCAGCACTAAAGAATGTGAGGATAGTGGTCATGAATTTCTTGTGAAACCAGTCAGCATGGCAGCAGTGAGTAGCAATGAGGAGCATGGAGAGTCCCTGCCCCAGAGTTAGAAGTGATGGTGTGGTAAAAACTGACATCATTTGACAGGGCTCCCATGGAAGAAATGCATTCAAGATGCCCTTAGACTAAGAAGGTAACGTGAATATTTAGAAAAAAAGGTGAGGCTATGAGGTATTGTCCGATAACAGATTAGAGGAACAAAATAGAAAAATCCATAAATAAATCTGTGTGTATTTAATAATGGTAGGCTTTCACACCAATTCAGAAAAAAATTGGGTTATTTAGTACATTGTTGTAACTGGAGGAAAAAGGTTAGATCTCTGTCTTACATTTTATATCATGAAAAATGTATACAGGTCAAATATTTAAATGTGAAAAGGTAAATCATAAGTTTGTTATAAAAAACAAAAATTAAAAGTAATTTTGAAATGGACAGAGCCTTTCTAAATATGACACAAAAATATAGAAATTATTGTGAATTATATAGATCATTTTTACTATTTAAAATTTAAAAATCCATTACAAAACATGTATGGGCAAAGGCCAAAGACAAATGTTAAAATGAACGATACTGTTGTTACTTATATTAGAAAAGATGGCTAACTAATTTTATTATTAGTCAATAGTTACCATTTATAGTCAATAAGACCAATAACCCAATATTAAAATGGGCAAAAAAATATGAACAGACCATTTATTTAAAAAAAATAAAGGAAATTTAAGACAGCTCTTGGGCATATTAAAAGTTAGTTAATATCAGCCATATTAAAAATGCACATTAAAACTATGAAACTCCAAATTTCACTGTGGCAAAGATAAAAATTTTGATAAAACACCATAGGGGCAGAGATAACACATTGCAGTATATGAGTGTAAGATGGAAAACAAATGAAATAGGGCACTCATTAATAGGGCACTTCCTTAAATAAAATATGGCGTATCATTTTAACAGAACACTGAGGAGCCAATCAAAAGAATGAGATAATTTATATGCTACTTTGAAACGTACCAACAGAAATCTTGCCATCACAATTTAGAGAGGAAGCAACATTGCAAAGAGTAATAATGCAAAGTAACACTATGAAAAGGGCAGCTCAAGAGTCAGACATTGTATATGATAGTTACTTTGGATCAAAATCAAAAGCAAGTATACATACACACACAAATAAATATGTATGTATATTTATATCTGCATAAAATATATAAGAATATATAAAAATGCTAATCATTTGTTTCTGAAACAGGACTTGGGTTCCATGGCAGAATAGAATGGAGCAAACTTTTTCTCTGTACCCCTTTTTGGAACTTTGAAATTTTAAACAGGTGAGTTTAAAAAATAAAGGTAAGCCAGCATCAAATGAAAATAAAACTTTTCAAAATTTAAAAACATAGTGTTAAATTTTAGATAACAAAATAATAACATTGTGAGGGTGAATTCACAAGGGAGTTGAAGAATACTGATGAGAACTTACTAAAGAGAATGGTGTGGTTTGTTTAATTCTATCTTGGTTAAAACATTAAAGTTAAGCGTGGTTGCTAAAGATTTTCAGGCAATTAATAAAAGAAAGTAAATCGGATGTATACCTTCCAAACGTGAGATGAAAAAAGTAGGAAACATTAACAAGTTGATCAAGAGATGAGGGAAAGAGCCAACCTACAGCTGTCATTCCAAGCAAGGCTATCCGAGTGCAGTCAAAAGACAGCCATCCCCATGATATGCGAGTAATTCCCACAAGATAAGCAAAATCATCCAATTAACCCACAGATTTGTGAACTAAAAAAAAAATAAAACATGCTTATTGTTTTACACCACTGAGTTTTGAGGTGGTGGTGATATAATAATATGGGGGTAAAAGATTCTTGGTACAGATGACAAGACTTTTTGGATTGGCTTTTTTGGTTAGTATAGAGTAAGTGCAATGGTCCACCAAATGATCAAAATATGATTGGCTTCTTAAAAAGTACCAAGGGTCTAATAACCCCTGTAGTCTACACTTCTTGTTAGCGTTAATTTATGTTCTTTCAACTCTTTTTGCTCAATTGTGAGGTAATTCTTCTCATTTGCCAGCCTTACCCTGCTTCTGATAGTTGCCTTCTCTTTTCTGGCTCTCTTGCCTCTGTTTAACCTGCCACAGCCTTTTGTTTCCCCCCCTGTGCTTCAGGAAAAGGAAGATAACTTGGCATACCTGCCAAAGACTTGTGACAGTAATATATGAGCAGGGTGCTCCCCTGATGTCTTAGAATAAAACGGTACCCTCCAGAAGACAAACTCTCTGTCATTTGGTTTCCAGGGATACAAACATATCTAAAAATGCAGAGCTAAATACATTTAAAGTAAGAAATTCTTTAAAAAATGAAAGTGCAGAGAATGATCTAGAGGAAAAAAACATGGGCTTTGGAGTCAGACACTCCTGGGATTGAATCCTGACAGCCATTTACCTCCAGCAAGTTACTTAGCTGCTTGGGCATCCCTTTTATCTTCTGCAAGATGTGAGGATTATATGAGATAGAATAACTGAACTCCTAGCACAACCAGTATATTTCTTCTCTCGAGTCTCTCTGGCCTCACCCACAACTAAGACTTCTTTTACCTTACTCCTAAATATCCCATAAATCCTTTAGCAATTCTGCCCTGTCTCAGCCCCTCCGAACCATCTCTCTTTCTGAGCAAAAGCCCCATGGTTATGAGGCTCCAACTACCAAAGACAAAGAGAAGAGAAAGCTATAAATAACATCGTAAAATTCTTATTTGGATACATTTTCAAATTGGAATCCTTTATCCTTTCATTAAGAAATAACGCTTTCATGGGGCACCTGGGTGGCTCAGTCAGTTAAATGTCTGACTCTTGATTTTGGCTCAAGTCATGATCTCACAGTTCGTGAGTTCAAGCCCCACACCAGGGATTCTCTGTCTCCCTCCCTCCCTCCCTCTCTCTCTCTCTCTGTCCCTCTGTCTCTCAAAAATAAGTAAACATTAAAAAAAAAAAAGAAATAATGCTTCCATGATTCATTAACAGAACATTATTTTAAATTTCATAGAACTTGCAGAACAAATTGGGAAGATTACTTTGTAAAGCAATTGTGAGGACACTGTTAGATACAATTATATGCCATAATTAATGGGATATGGCTAGTCAATGTGATTTATGCATCTATGGAATGATGACCATTTCCTACAGGTTCTTCTCATGACGCAGGTCTTTGACAAAGTAAAAACTGACATCTTGGTTGTCTGATAATCATTTTCTCAGGTGTTGATTTCACTGGATTATTTACCTTCCATTTAAATATCTTTCCAATTTAAGTCCCTGATTTGTGCCACATCCACTTTCATAAACATTGAATTATAGATGATAAGTGTGCAATTTTTCTTTTGATCAATAGGGTAACTTTCTTGTTCTTACACTACTCTAAATAGGAGAACTACAAAAAGCAACAAAATCCTGACAAACAAGGTACCAAGCACTTATTCCACGGCTGAGAGATAAAAATAGAAACTACCATTTATCGAATGCCTCAAATGGGCTAAGTACTTTATGCACATTATTTTATTTAATCCTAATGAAAACCCTTTGGGGCAAATATTTTTAGCCCCATTTTACAGGATGAAGTATTAATGCTTAGAGAATAAGTAAAGTTCTCCAGTTAAAAATGGCCTTTTAAATATATGTTTGGATGCAATACTATTAAACCAACAATAAAATAGGTATAATAACAACGAATCATCCCCTCTTTTGGCTGCACCTACCCAAAAACAATGTCCCCTCTCCTCTGCGTTTATACAGTAGGAATTCCAGATGCTATCAATTTCTCCTTATATTTCCTCCTCTCAGCATTCACCTGCCACCCAGCCTTATTCATTTGACTTGCTACATCTGCTTTTCAAGTGAACTGCTTATGCTATTCTTGAAGGATTTTAGAGAAGGGCATTTTCATGTCAGTGCCCAGATGAAGAGTTGAATTTTAAAATGAAGATGAGGAGAAGTCAAAGGTGGGAGGGATCTTTTCAACCTTTCAAAACTGTATGATGATTATGGGTTAAAAATACAATTTTGGTATAAATTCAGTGAATACGGGTTTGGGTTGCCATCAGAAGGCATGTAAATGCAATATTATTCTCTGTTGCTTCTATTGTCTTTGGCCATGACAGTCAGGAAAGCTTTTTACAGCACAATGTAACTAATCAAGGAATCATTTTAAGTGTATTTTTGGTACATAGATGGTACTAATAAGTAAAGAGCGGTTTATTTAAGCAATTCTTATACGATATATCAAGAAAAAAAGGCGAGGAATCAGACTAGATTTTTACGCAATTAATCTTAAATTCCTTGGAATTTGGATGCCGTATTTTCATGTCTACCAGGAACAAAGGAAGAATAGAATACAAAATACTAATTTCATTTGTTGCATGATACTATTTCAACATGATATAAAACTAAACAGAGCACACTGAGTTCTCAGAAATTCTACAGTGATGTTAACATCTTGCTCTTATCCCATAGTGGTGATCCAAGTTAGAGTCTACCATCAGAATGTAACTCCTTCTGATAAACTAGATATTCATGAGAAAATACAATTTCTAGGCATCCCCTAAGTCAAACACGTCTTCACTTGCCAGAATCATCTCACCTAAAGAAATCGTAGAAGGTGGGGCTCCTGGGTAGCTCAGTCGGTTAAGCACCGAAATTTTGATTTTGGTTCAGGTCATGATCTCACAGTCATGGGATCAAACCCCATGTCGGGGTCTGTGCTGGGTGTGGAGCCTGCTTAGGACTCTCTCCCTCTTTCTGCACCACCCTCCCCCGCAACTTGTGGGCACATGCACTCTCTCTTTCTCTCTATATAAAAAAAGACAAAAGAAAAAAAGAAAGAAAAATCTGAAAAGGAACTATTCTTTTAAGGAAACATTTTTCTTCTTTATCACTACGCTATTGGATTTCCCTACCAGTTCATTCTTAAACATAGCCTGAATCTCAACTCTCTAATTCCCCAGAGGGTGGAACTAAAGGTATATTTTGTAGCACACAGCTTGATATTACACTCTTGCTTGACTTCTTTCTCTTCCTTGTTTCACTTTTTAATTCCACCCCCCCCCCCAACCTCTCACTCAGTTTTTCCAGGCAGTGCTTCCTGCAAAATCACTCATTCTCACATGGATCATCATCTCATGATCTGCTTTGGGGGAACTCAAACTGAGATAAGCATACAATAAAAATGTGAAAGCTTCTGATCATCAGAATAATTTAACCCGACTTTATTTGGCACCTATTCCGTTTCTACACTGTTGAGATGTACTATAATATGCTTAATGCTTTCTCCATTGAAGTTTTTCTGGGGCTGAAATTTGGATATCTCTCATTATCTTGTTTCAAGTTTAGGTTATAAAATGGCGTTGTGATTTAGTGCCCCGAGGCACTTTTCAGACTAAATTAGTCCAAGCCCTTTATAAATGCCTAGGAGAAATTAAACAGCTTAGCCATAATTGTACAACTGGCTAGAGGTACAAGTTAAAATGAGAAGCATCTTCAGTGCTTTTTCTAGCCAGTACACAGTGGTGTCTTCCTGCTACAATATGAGCATTTTTCCCCCCTTTATCTGCCTTCAGTGGAGGGAAAACAGCTGGTCACCATCTTTCCTATTTGGCTAAAGAGTGCAAGAATGGATTATTATAAAAATCACCTCCTTCCCTCTAGTCTAGTGGGTGATGACTCCACTGAAGGGAAGGAGCCATAGAGGGAAACCTTTCAATGTTACTGGCCTGTTTCCA
This sequence comes from Prionailurus viverrinus, assembly GCF_022837055.1. Classification (NCBI taxonomy): domain Eukaryota; kingdom Metazoa; phylum Chordata; class Mammalia; order Carnivora; family Felidae; genus Prionailurus; species Prionailurus viverrinus. Next base: position 66,041,959 of record NC_062573.1, read on the forward strand.
TGCAGTCTGTGGATAATAGAGCTCTTTGATGTCTGGTACTTTCATAGCCACCAAACTCAGCTTTCCAGTCAACAGAAAAGCTATTTTACACTACTTTTGATGTGATGAAATAACTTAACTAGACATGGTTAATCACATAGCTGGTGATTATGCCACGCAAGGAAAAGCCATTAAAATAAGCCAAGTGCCGCCTCTATAAAGAACAAAGGAAAACTCCCTAGCAGGCATGTACATAGCTGACTCAAGTGCTCTGGCATGACTCAGTGTTTTACCATCCAGATTCACTCTCACTATTTTCATAAGGTGAAACATAAACATCACTGCTTCCATGAGAATTCTGCATACCTGCCTAACTTGCTTATTTCTTATTCTGTGAGGCAGTCACAATTCGTCTTTACCCTGTTCCAGACATATCTGGCTTTGATCACACCGCGGGGCTGAACACGACAGATTCTGGGACTAAAGCAGAGAAAGCTCTTTTGTAAAAGTTTAATCCCACTTAGGTCATCTGTTTATTGCTTTGTCCAAAACATCTAGGTTTTCAGATGATTTGACTAGGATCACAAATGCAAATCCTATAATAAATGAGAGTACCTACAGGTTAGCAGCATCAAAGGAAAAGAATGCTCTGGGGGAGAACAGCACTGACAAGTTGGTTTATTAGTTCAGCTGGCTTTTAAAGATCAGCCAAGGTCCTGTTTTCAACTAGATTGTTTATTTGTATCAGTGGATGCTCAACTATTTCAAGAAAATAAGCAAACTAGATCTACTAGAGTGGATTCTTTCTATGTAGAGGAAATTCTAATTTTTATAAATTTAAATAAATCGAATATGACATTTAACCCACACTGAAACATTTCTCAAAGCCTGGCAACCAAATGAGTCAGTGATCTTGAAATTAAGCTATTAATTGTAATATATAATTACATTAAAAAATTAAGTATAGGCTACATAAAACAATGAACTGTCTTTAAGTAACCTAAGAAGTATTGGGTGGACTATCCATGTTGGTTGAACACAGAGGGCACTGTTGTATAAAAACCATCCAAGGGCCAATATGGTTGTTAAGAAGATAAAATTTTAAAAATTAGGACTTCCAGGTAATTTGAGAGAAAGTTACTCAGGGTTGTAAAAGGAATCTATACTTATACTTTGTGCTTAGACGATTAATCTTTTTAGGAAGAAGTATGACAAGTCATGAAAAACTCATTCAATATGAGAAAAATTTCATTTTTCAATAATGGATGGGCTTGTTAACTGTATTCAAAAATAAAATGCCAACAGGTCATTAAAAGCTTAATTACAGATGTTTTCAGTGTCTCTAATCACTATACGGAATGACAAAGAAACGAATTAAGCATTCTGTGCCCTAATTGCTTCATCAATAAAATGATGAGGCTCATTCATTCAGTCAAAAATATTCATAGTGCTCCCACTGTGTGCCACAGGATTTAAAGCGGTGAGTCAGACAGAATCTTTGCCTTCTTGGAACTTACACTCTGGCAAAGGGAAGATGGACAGTAACATGATAGTGGTAATGACTCTGCAACAAATAATAAAAGATGATGTGGGGGCGCCTGGGGGGCTGAGACAGTTGAGTGTTTGACTCTTAATTTTGGCTCAGGTCATGATCCCAGGTTTGGGGGCTCTAGCACCAAGTTGGTCTCCATGTTGAGTGTGGAATTTGCTTAAGATTCTCTCTCTCTTTCTCTCTCTCTGCCCCTCTTCCCTGCTTGCATGCATGCTTTCTTAAAAAAATTAAAAAAATAAGTAAAACAATAAAATAAAATGATAAGGTGACAGTTACTTGGGGGAGGAAAGCACTGCTTTATTCAGGGATCATGTCACCAAATGGGGGAGGAAAACCTAGCAAAGAGGTCTGGGGCAGTCAGAGGAGAGAATCCCAAAGAGCCAGACCAACCCAAACCAACCCAAACCAAATGCAGGATTGAATCAGGCATGCTAGAACCAGAAGAAACACAGCATGATAAGCATGATGAGTAAAGGCAAGTGTGAAAAGTGGTTTAGGTCAGAGAAAAAAGAAACTAGACATACGGTATATAGACCAGGGTACGGAATTTATATTTGAGTCTAAATGTATGGGTAAAGCATTCAAAATTTTGAAGGGGAGAGTGAGATGGTATTTACACATTCATAGATAACCCTTGTGTTTGAGTGCCGACTAGATCTCAGGATAGCAAGAATTGAGGCAGAAAACCCAGCTAGGAAGATACGAGTTACCAGGAGCGGATTAGACGGTTTGGATTAGGGCAGCTAGACTAGATCAGAAATACTCAATTTCTTGGCAATGGATCGTTTTGCCAGTCTGTGGAGACTTCTCAAATGAATGTTTTGTGTTTTTAAAAAATTTTTTTTAATGTTTATTTATTTTTGAGAGAGATAGAGATAGAGAGAGAGAGAGAGAGAGAGAGACAGACCATGAGCAGGGGAGGGGCAGAGAGAGGCCGAGACCCAGAATTCAAAGCAGGCTCCATGTTCTGAGCTATCAGCACAGAGCCTGATACAAGGCTGGAACTCGAGCTGTGAGATCATGACCTGAGCCAAAGTTGGACGCTTAACTGACTGAGCCACACAGGCACCCCCAGGCTAATGTTTTTAAATGCATAAAATACAATGTACAGCATTAAAAAAGGAAAACTAGTATATTAACATGTAATTATATAAATATTTTAAAGTATGTGATCAATACATTAAATAAAATTTAGCATAAATAAAAGTTTGAAATATCTGCACAAACCATAATATGATATGAAAATATCTGATTAATATCAATAACAAGGTGCTACTAATATTACTATGGTTGGTGCTGCATTCATGATTAAAGAAAATGCTAAATTTAGATGTTATGGAAATAAAATTGCAAGCTTTTCTATATAAATTTGCACATCCCTGAACTCTTGAGTGATACATGATCATGATTGCAGCTTCCTTAGTTTATACCACTTTTTTTCTTCTCCATTGAACCCCTTCTAGGAAGCTCGAATTCCAGATAACTATACCATTTCTATCTCTAAAGAGAATCTGTGTCAATATCAGGATAAACTCTATAGAGATTTTTCAGTTTGCCAAGATATCCTGACTTCACTGACAGTTGGCTTCCATCATAAGATTTAGATGTCAGATATGAATAAGCAATAAAACCAGGGCTCACGGAAACATGCATCCACAACTGCTTTGAAAATATTTATTAAATAAATGGAACGTACATGACTTACTTCCTGTTTATGTACAGAAGCACTTTCTCTTATCCTCTCGGAAACCATAGAAACAATGGGAAAACTTTAACTAGAAATTAAAAGTGCTGGGTTTTGCCCTTGGGTCTTCTCAATTATTTGATTACCTTTGACAAGGTTCATGATTCACTGATTTCCTCACTTATACTATAAAGCTAAAGTATATATATTTTACACCCACCACCCTGCATGCTACTTTCCTGTGAAAAACTAAAAAAGTTAAATAAAATGAAATAAATATTTTCACACTATTGATATCACAGTATGATGCACTCCCCATGGTTATTTAGTTTGGTTTGATTATATTGTACATTGAAGAGTTCTAATTGTTTTGACAGGCTTAACACCTTTCAAAGAAATTATGTATGGAATGGGGAAATCTTAGATCTGATGTCGTCTCTAAGGTACCAAACAGTTTTATCCTCCATTTATTTAATACTTGTTTTAAGTACATTTTGTCCCATACCCATTCGGCCCTTCCAACTTCCAGCAACCATTGCTTTCAAGGTACTTTTCTAGTACAGAATGCAAGGGGAGATCTGGACCAAGGACTTTCATTATAGATAAAAAGAAACTGTGAAAATAAAATTATCTTTCTATTTTCAAAAAAGTATATATATATATATATATATATATATATATATATATATATATTTTAGGTGTCTAGCCTTAAACACAAATATGGGCTATATATACTAAGCCTTTAAAATCTATACAAATTAACCTAATGAGAAGCAGTTCTTGTAAATCTGTTAACCATTTCAATTAGCAATTTTGTTATCACAAAATTTTAAGTCAGCTGTGATAAAAGACATGAGCTAGCTTAGTGTAAGATGACTTGGTCACTAAAAGGTAACTTTCTATGACATAAAGAGCCACGACATTTACCATTGCAATCAAAGTGTTTAGGTGTGATATGGAGCTTTAACTTTCACCTATAGTTTCGGAAACCCACGGGACTGGATTAATGGAAAGAGCACTTCAATCTTTACTTCTTGGCCAAGATCAACAGGCATTCCCTCATCAAGGAAGTGAGCCCAGGATGAAAGCCAAGACTGTGAATAAGCAAGGGATCTTACTGACCTGATACTATGTGAGTGAAAGGTGAGGTATTACCAACGGTAAATATAGTTGTTTTTATTACATGTAGAATTTGAGAGAATTAATGGGAAGAAAGCTTAGCTATATTAATGTCATCTATGATAACATATACACAAAAATAGGAGCGAAATGACATAATTGAACCATGGTCTTTGAGGACAGTTACATATTAACCCAATTGCTCATTCTACAAGCTAACATGTTGGCCAGTTACTTAAAATGTCTATGGCTCAGATTTCTAATCTACAAGCACAGTCATAACAGTAACTACACAGCCCCCCGAAGGAGGACTGGGATAATCCATGAGAAAAAGCGTCTTGCAATTGACTATGCAATTTGAGTTCTGCTTTTGTCAAAATAAGCATTTCTTTTTGCTGACTTGGACTAGTACAAATTAAATACTTTTCAGGCATTGTGACATAATAAGATCTTCTGGATAGGAGTCCTTATTTTCTTGATTTGAATTTTCCATATTTTTATTTCCTCTTTTCCCCACCATTGTCTTCCCCTTCTTGTTGTTTCTTTTCCTTATTTTTTATACTCGTCCATTTTATACCAATCATGCCTCAGTCCTCCTTCCCCTCCTTTATTGTTATCTTTTCTTCCTCCTGCTGCCTTTCCTCTTGCCTTCTCATCACTGCCTCCTTCTTCTCTTTGGCTCAGTTTCAACACTCATTTGCACTGTGACCCTAACGGCCAGAGCGTGCTAAGTTGCATGCTTGTCTTTCCAACCAATCCCAGAACTCTTTGATCTCACAGAGACCTGACCAACCATGGCATTTCTTTGAACTCAGTGCCTTTGGCTTTTCTCAATAGCTCCTCCTAACTTCTGCCTGTAATTTTGCTCTAGCTAGAATTCCACTTGTTGAAAGGTGCCAGTTGTACAGGTGCCAAATATTTGAGGTTTTGTTATATGATCAGAAATTTGGATATTTTAAATCAGGGAATTTTAGCAGTGCTCTAGTGCTTAAATGAGCCTTAAATACAGATTTAAGACTTAAGACAATACAACTTTTCTGTGAATAAAATTAAAAGGAAACAATGGCAAATACAAAATGGCTGTTTATATTATATTGTTTCTTATCAGAGCAATATAAACAATTTTCTTAGCTGTGCAAAAATTCCACTAAAATCTCCTCCCTCAAATTGTAAAGTAAAGCAGCTTAATAATTTAATAAAATCCATCTTTACAAGTCTTGTGTGTTTATTTAAACTGGATTATAATTAAGATGGAGAAGTAATGGTATAAAGGAGATTAGAAGATTATAACATGCAAAAATATAGAAAAACTACATAATAGCAAGTCCTAAAAAAGGAATAGTGAAGTAATTAGTTGCCTTGACTCAAAAAAGTTAATAACAGATTTGCATGTTACATCAGTCAAGATTTTTTTTTTAATTTGCAAAGTAGAAACAATGTAACTCAGTTGTTTCTCTCCCTCCTTGATTATACTTAAAGAATTGATTGTTTATCTGGAGAAGGATAAAAAAAACCTGATTGAATTCTCTAGAAAACTGCAACACAAAATCATGTGAGACTGCACTGTTACCATATTGATTGTAAATGTGAAAAACAGTGGGTTGGTCCTTTACGTAATGTGGCTGGAGGCTCTGTGGTTCAGCTTTATTTATAAATAAAAGTGGGAAAGGAAGCAAATTATAATTTTAGAGTGTGTGAATATTTTTCTAAAACGTTCACAAAGGAAGAAAGGTTAGGAAGGGAGGAAGGAAGGAAGCCAACCAGCCAGGCAAGGAAATAAAACACTTGCCTCTTTCTTTTACTGAGAGTTGAACCTAAAGATACTCTAAAAGCTTTGGTCTACAGAATGTAATTGTTAAAACTGTACCAATTTGGGGCGCGTGGGTGCCTCAGTCGTTAAGTGTCTGACTCTCGACATCAGCTCAGGTCATGATCTCACTGCTCATGAGTTCGAGCCCTGCATCAGGCTTGGCACTATCAGCCTGAGGGATTCTTTCTCTTTCTCTCTCCCAATCTCTCTGCCCCTCCCCTGTTCACACTCATGCTTTCTCTCTCTCTCTCTCTCTCTCTCTCTCTCTCTCAGTAAATAAAGAACATTAAAACAAGTGCACCAATTTGACATGTCTGAGACCTGGACTCTGCTGCTCCTAGAGGAAGACTGAATATGTATGGTGTTTGTGAGTCAGGTCACAAATTGCTCTGCCTTTGACACTGACTAGAACTTGAAATTCAATCTCTTAAGTTTATCCTTTTACTTGAAGCTGTTGTTCCTTTGTAAAACATACCTTTCCCTAGGATGGGAATCACTTATGCTGTTTTAATCACTTACCATGTGACAGAAGAAACTAAAAGTTTATTTTAACAAGAAAGAAAAGGATGGCTCCAGAAGAGATGGTGCACCGAAGAATAATTATTAGAAAAGTAAAAAAAAAAAAAAAAATTTGTAACATACATAATTTTTAATGGGAAAAACCTATTTAATCCATATCATATCAAGATCTATATTCCTATTTTTATTTTTTTTTACTGAATAAATATCCAATGAGTTTTTCCTATGTGCAAGTCATTGTTCTAGGCTCTGCTGATATCAAACACACACACACACACACACACACACACACACACACACTTATGATGTTCATTCATCTTACCTTCTTTCAGTATGCAGTTATTGAATTTCTAATATGTGCCTAGTAATGGTCCGGGTTAGGGACACTGACATGAATACTAGAGTAAATTTCCCATTTTTCTTTGTGTTTATGTTCTTTGGGGAATGATAGGAAGAGACAAAAAATGTCAAAGTGTTGTCATATTAAATGAAGAGTATTTGAGATCAGGGAATAACTGAGGGAGAGTGGGCATTTCAGATGTGAACTGAATGAAGAAGGGGCCGACCATACAAAAATTTTGAGACAGAACATTCCAGCTATAGGTAAACAACTCAGAGACAGGAGGAAGTCTAGTAAATTAAAATAGGAGCTACCTGTGTTATAGGCTTCATGAGAGAGAGCTAGAGGCAGAATGTTATGAGTTAAGAGTGCTGAGGTAGACAGCAGCCAGATTATGAAGAGAATTATGGCTTGTATGACATCTGTATTTTGAGTGTGCTGAAAACCACTGTAGAGGTTTTCAGCAGAAAAAGGGACAAGAGAAAATGTATGCTTTAAAATTTTTATTTTGCCTGAAAATAAACTATGTATAGACTCTGTGTTGGGACCACTGCTTACCAAAGGCCTTTTAAAAAGCCATTGCCATTTTCATTTCTACTTAAGATGTAGAAAATCACAACGGAACATCACTCCCATCTTCACAACAAGAAAATGGTGGATAATCTACAAAATCTTGACTTCCTTGAATTCATTAGAGCTCTGAGGCGGCAAGACAGCAAAGTGAACTGAATCCCAAGCAGTGACAAGCACCTCTGAGGAGACCCTGGACTATTTCACCTTTGGCAGAGTATGGGAGGAAGAGATGACTGCCATAGAAGTGAGTAATATATAATCAGCCAAAACAAAACAAAATCTACAAGACTGAATGTGGGATAGCACATCAGTTTAGAATAACACAAAGCCCCTCTCACAATGGTGAGAAGAGGTACTTGTCACTCACTTAACAAATCCTCTTCATGGGCTTCCACCAGGTAATCATAAGAAAAATGGGTACAAGGCAGGAGAACAGAGTAAGTTCCCTGCAATGGCACAACTATATAAGAGGTGACCGGCTGCCGCTGAGGGACAAGCACACAACCATTATTCCCCAGATCCTGTCTCCATGAGAAGCAAAATCCTAAGCCACTGAGAAAAAGGCAGCAAATCTTTCTGCTCCCATGCCTGCTGGAGAGTGATACAAGCAAAGCCACTGGAGGAAGGGTAGGAAACCCTCCTTTTGCCTAAACAACCAGGCAAAGATTCACTGCCTCTGGGGGAAAGGCAGAAACAAAATCTGTCTGCCCCTTGGGGAAAGGGCAGGAAATCTCCCCAAGGCTCAGAAGGTTGACTGATACCAATCAGGGGTATACTACTTCTGAGGGAGGGGCAGAAAACTCTTGCCTTCTCAAGTCCTTTCAAAGATAGATGACAGAGTTTGGCTGTCATGGGAAGAACAGGCAAGAACGATGAAGAGACTCAAAGCTCAGACACAAAGACCTTGCTTAAGACTAAACCTGAACGAGGAGAATAGAGATTCACGGCCCCAATCACAAGCTTAGCAAGGCTACCAAGCAGTAACGATGCACCACAGTGTGGATTTTAAAGCAGTGTGAGCAGTAATTGTGAATGTAGAGAAAGACCCTCAATGTGATAAAGATATCTAGGATCTACAGAAAACCGTAGGCAAAGCAGGAAAAAAATAAAATCCTTTGACACGCCAGCCTTCACAATAAGCACAAAATGACAAACACTTACCATTGGAGAAATTTGAAACTCGTGGTACGTTGGAGGTGACAACAGCAATCACAAAATCTACAGTTTGCTCAACTACTGGATGGATTGGCTCCATCTTCCACATCAACAGCCTGGCATTATTCTAGGCATAAATACTATTGATTTCAATTTCAACTGATTTCCATGAAACATGTTTAGCATCCAATTGAAATTAGGGGACATGCAAAAAAAAGCAAGGGTGAAAAAAAGATCCATTCTCAAAAGAGAAAGCAACTAATAGAAGCAAACTCAGAAATGACTCAGATGTTAAAACAATCCGAGATTTTAAAACAACTATGAGTAATATATCAAAGACTCAAATAAAAAAGGACATTATGCAGGAACAAATGGGGAATCTCAGCAGAGACGGAAACTATAAAAAATGTCAAATACAAATGTGTACAATTTAAAAAACACTCTTGGGTATCAAGAATTCCTTTGATAGCCTTATAAATAGACTGGACACAGCTGAGGAAAGAAACAATCGACATGGGTCTGAAGAGAGGTAAAGAGAAATTATTGAAAATGAAGCAAAAGAGAAAAGAATGAAAAAAAAGTCCGCTAGAATTATGGGACAATCACAAATAGTTTAACGTATAGGTAAGTGAAGTTCCAGAAGAAAAAAATTAGGAGGTTGAAGAGATATTTAAAGAGATATAGGCTAAGAATTTTCCAAAACTAATGAATACAGCAAACCACAGATCCAAAAAGATAAGAGAACACCATGCAGGATAATTATGAGCTATATATATTTTATTTATATATATAATATATATATATATACACACACATACATATATATTAAATATATAATATATATACACATACATATATATTTTATATATATATAATTATATATGTTATATTATTATGTATATATGTATTATATATATACTATATACATAATTTGTAATATATATATATTATATAGCATATGTATGTGTGTATATATATATTATAGAGGTAAACAAAACAAAAATGTAAACAAAGTGTAGGCACATCATAAACTTTGGAAAGCCAAATACAAAGTGAAAATCTTGAAGAACAAAAAAATAAACAGAAGAACAAAGGTAATAGCTATGGAAGACTTTTCATCCTTTGTTATACTACCCAGAGATAATGGAGTGACATCTTTAAAGTACTGACAAGGCTAAACATAACAAAACTATTGATACAGAATTTTATGCTCAGCAGAAATCGTTTACAGAAGTGAAAGCAAAGTACAGACATTTTTAGACAGAGAAAAGCTGAAAAATTTCATTGCCAGTAGATCTGCATTACAAGAAATATTAAAGGAATTTCTTCAGACAGAAAGACTATAACACAAATGTAAATTTGGATCTCTATAAAGAAGAGCACCAGAAATGGTAAAAATGCAGGTGAATATAAAAGATATTCTTTTTCCTGTTTTTAAATAGGCAAATGTAAAAGATAAGTGAGTCTTTAATACAAAATAGTCACAATATATTGTGGGGTTTATAACAGAGAGAGAAGTGAAATGCACAATAAGAGAAGCAAAAGAAGTGGGAAGGAGGAAATGGATTTAAAATTCTTACTGTCACACAGTTTTTACACCATGAAGTGATATCATACTATTGAAGATAGACTTTCATAAATAATTTATAGGGGGGCCTGGGTGGCTCAGTTGGTTAAGCGTCCAACTTTGGCTCAGGTCATGATCTCATGGTTCATGAGTTTGAGCCTTGCGGCAGGCTCTGTGCTGACAGCTGGGAGCCTGGAGGCTGCTTCAGATTCTGTGTCTCCCTCTCTCTCTCCCCCTTTCCTGCTAATGCTCTCTCTCTCTCTCAAAAATAAATAAACATTAAAATTTTTAATAAAAAAATAATAATTTATATTAAAAATTTAGAACAATTTGCACATACACAGACGCATAAACCTGTGGCTGTTACTTTATATGGCAAAAGGGATTTTGAAGATGTTAAAGTCTGGAGATGGGGAGGTTATTCCGGATTATCCAGGAAAGCCTAATATAAACATAAGGGTCCTTAAAAGAAAAGGCAGATCAGAGTCAGTAGTGGGTATGTAGCCACAAGACAAGAAATGCAGGTGGTCTCTAAAACTGAAAAATATAAGGAATGGATGGCTTCTGAAGGAATACAGCCCTCCCAAAACCATGACATTAGACTTTGGAATTCCAGGTATGTAGGAAAATAAATTCATGATATGTTAAGCTGCTAAGGTTTGTGGTAGTTTATTGCAATGGGAATCAGGAAACCAATACAACTAGTTAAGTAACAGTATGGGTAAAATGCAATAATAGAAATACTCAGATAATTTTAAAAAGTTCAGAAGAGGCAGAAAAGAACAGAGAACAGATGGGAAGACTACAAAAACAAAAATATAAAAATAAAAAATTAAGATAGCAAGACGGTGGATTTAAATCCTGTAACATTGATAATTATATTAAATATAAAAGCTCTAAACAGAAAATATAAAAGACAAAAATTGTGACATTGGGCAAAAGGGCAAATCCCAGCTATTTGTTGTCTACTAGAAAACCACGTTAAAGGAAAATACACACAAAAATAAAAGGATGGAAGAAAATATGCAATGAAACCAGAAAGATGGAAGAGTTATAGTAACATTCAACAAAATAGTCTTAAAGAATCTTAGCAGGGATTCTGAACAAATCCTCTCATAAAACAGAAAACAAAATAGCATTTCCAAACTCACATCATAATACAAAATGCTGGCAAGAATGTGGAAGAACAGGGGCATCTGGGTGGCTCAGTCGGTTGAGCATCAGGTTTCTGCTTGGTTTCAGCTCAGGTCATGATCTCACGGCTCAGCTCGTGAGTTTGAGCCCCACATGGGGCTGTACTCTGACAGTGCAGAGCCTGCTTGGGATTTCTCTCTCTCTCTCTTTCTCTCTTTCTCTCTCTCTCAATCTCTCTTCCCCTCCCTGGATTTTTCTCTCTCTCTCTCAAAAAAGAAAAAAAAAATAAACATTCAAAAAAAAAAAAAAAGAACGAGAAGAACAACACACATCCATTGTGGATGGTACAGCCATTTTGCTAAAATAGTTTAGCACATTTTTTTATACAGTTACACTTAACCATACGATTCGTCACTTCTATTCCTAGGTATTTATTTAAGAGAAATTAAAACATACGCTCCCTTCTATACCTGCATGTGAACGTTTCATGGTAGGTTTAGAAATCACTGCTTGTAGAATTCCTTATTTGTATTAGTTTTCTATTCCTGCAGTAAGGAGTTACAAATTCAGTGATTTAAAACAACACCCACTTCATATCTCCCAGTGTTGTAAGTCAGAAGTCTGGGTTCCCTGTTCAGGGTTTCGTAAGGTTGAAATCAAGGTACCGACTAGGCTTGGCAGTTATCAGAAGGCGTGGGGGAAAAGTTTCCTTCCAAGTTTATTCAAGTGGTTGGCAGAATCCAGTTCCTTGTGATTGTCGGTTTGAAGTCCCAACTCTCTTGATAGCTGTCAGGTGTCTGCTCTCCGTTAACAAAGGCTAACCGCATTTCTTCTCAGGTGACCCCCTCCACATTCAAAGCCATCAACAGTACATGAAATCTTCCTCGTGTTTAGATTTTCTGCACTGCACTTCTGCTACCAGCATAACAAAATTTCTGTCTTTAAAGGGCTCATAGATCAGATTAGGCCCACCTGGGCTCTTTACCCTATAATCCTCTTATCCCTATGGTCAACTGTGCCATATAACAATACAATGACAAGCGTGGTATTTTATCATATTCACTAGTTCTGTCCACACCCAAATGGGAGAGAATTACACAAGGATGAAGGTCATTGTGGTCGTTCACAGAATTCTGCCTACATATATAATTCCAGAATTGATAGATAGGCTAGAATATTTGTTAAGAAGCATTAATCTGACTTGTATAATTATATATACATATACATATATATATACATATACATATATATGTATATATAATTTATATATATATATATATATATATAATTGCATCTCTTGTACTTTGATATTTTACAGACAGCTATTGGGCAAAGTATCTAGAATGAACCGGTGATAGGTTTGAACCATGGATGTTCAGGATCACATCAATGGCAAGGTTTTGCTTTGCAGGTTTGTTCCAAAGCAATTTCATTGACTGGATTTACAGTAAGAGCTAATTTCTAAGTGAGTAGTGCTGACCATATTTTCTCTAGGTATGAAAGGAAAGATACAAAGAAAGCCATGAACCCAACTATTCAAGCAGTAATTTAAGAGGAAAATCAGTCTTGAGTTCCATCGCTGGATATACATCTGATTCTGAAATGTGATGAAGAGGGGAAAGCAGACGAACTAAAATGGGACCCTGCAGGAAATGCAGTGTGGTACAAAGTCTCAGAAATATCATTAGCTCTCCTTTATATCACCTCTTTTTTAAGTGCCATTAAGGGATGAGTAAGACTATCTCCTCTGAGACCTTTAAATTTTGGCCATGGAAGTGTGGATTTTGACCCTTATTTAAGGATTTAATGATCCAATACTAGCTGACTTGTGTTTGCTCTTGTTTTTTGCTCTAATCTGGTCCCACCGACGGGCCAAATGAGACATTATCTTTTTTTTCCTCTAATTGCATTTCGTTGGTGCTTCTCTCATATATATATATATATTTGACCTACATTGCCTTAAATACTCCTAACACATTTGCAGTCTAAGAAGTATTGTTCCCACTTAGAAGAGGAAGAAACTGAGGGTTGGAATTAATTAAGATTTTCTTCGTAAAATGACGCAAATAGAACCAAGAATCTGAATTAGGAAACAGGTGCATCTGAATTCAAAGTTTGTGGTCTTACCATTTTCCTTCATTACTTCTCATACAACACATAGCATTAGGCCTCCTTGGACTTTGTCTCCTTTTCCAAGGTTCATATGGCCTTGAACTAATGAATGATTAATTGAACTAACGATGAATAATTACATCATTAGGTGTAATCCTACGCATTTTACTTTGGCTATGTGTGTAGTTTATGTTGCAATTTGCTTTTCGGCTTTAGTCTTAGCATTGTGAATTTTTATTCGTGGTTTTCTATGATAAATACTGTGATTCAGGTTACTGTAACCTATCACTGTATTTGGTTGTTGTGCTTATTTGCTTTGTTGGGGAACCCCAGATCCAGAAAGCTGAGTTAAACATACTGCTTTTTTTCATGGCATGAAAACATCATTCCACTCTGCAAAGTTCCTAAACTGTTTGGCATCTTTTAAAAATGCCTTTACTTTATCTCTATTCCCTCTTCTCATTCCACCCCTCCCTCCCCATAGGCTACTATTCCAATTGTTTGAGATCTTTTCAAAATTCGTATATGTCTTCTACATGTGGGGTTTTTGTGTATTTTAAAAATACATACTTATAATATTCATCTAATTCTGTTTTACTCTTTTTCACCCAGCACTGTGTTTTTAAGATCTACTGAATCTCTTGACCATCACCTCTAACATCTGAAAAATATTCCATAGTGTGCATTTTCCTGTGGGAAAAACAGGTTGCCATCAATTTCCCACTTCTGGAAGTCATGCTGCAGTGAACATTCTCAAACTGCAGAGATCTGAGGTGGAAGTGAGGGATAAGCAAACTTTTCTGGACCATATGCTCCAGAGTGAGACTGCTGGGTCACAGGTTATACATTAACTCAGTCTGACAGCAAACTCCTCAACCAGCAGTGGCCAGCGTTCCTGTATCTCTATATTCCTTCCAGCTCTTGGCATTAGTCAGTTTTAGGTTTTTGTAATTCTATGGATTTAAAATTCTTTCTCTCTTTTTTTCTTTTCTTTTTGTTTCGTACTAATGAGTTAAAGTTATTAATAATATAGATTTCTCCCATTGAGAATTACCGCTTTGTCGTCTTTGTCAATTTCTCTATTCATTTACTTGTTGATTTTCAAGAGTTTCAGATATTAATTCCTTATTTTTAGACATTGTAAATATTTTCTTCCAACATGCTGTCTGTTAACTTTGTCAGTAACATTCTATATTGAATAAGAATATTTAATATTGATAAAACAAGACAGACCTTTTCCCTTTTGTTTTGTGCTGTGGAGGGTTGGTTTATGAAATCCTTTCTCAACTGTAGATCACAAAGATATTCTAATATATAAACTATTATTTATAGTTTACATTACAATTTTTTTAATGTTTATTTACTATTGAGAGAGAGAGAGCAAGTGGGGGTTGCAGAGAGAGAAGACACAGATTCTGAAGCAGGCTCTAGGCTCTGAGCTGTCAGTACAGAGCCCATCACAGGGCTTGATATCACAGACCAAGAGATCATGACCTGAGCCACCGATGGACGCTTAACTGACTGAGCCACTCAGGAGCCCCTATAATTTACCTTTTATACTTGGCCCTTAATCCTTCTGAAGCTTATGTTTCTAGGTGTTGCTAAATGAAAAAATGTTTCATATTTTTCTACTTGGTGAGACAATATACTGTCTTCTAATTCTTTTCTCATTTCTTTCTTCAACATTTTTTATCATATATCAAATTCTTATATATGAATGAGTCCATCTCCAATTTCTATTTACTTAAGTATTAATATTTATATCTGATTATATAATAATCTTTATATTTATATATAAAGATAATTTGTATAAAGATAAATAATATATATTTATATATAAATTAGTATTTATATCTGATTATATAATAATCTTTATCACAGAGAATTATTTTAAAGGATTGGTATAAATAAATTTCATTTCTAGAATAGTGTTACTGAGAGTTTCTACTAAAATATTTTTTACATGTACATATCTCTGAAATTTAAAATTTAGGGAGATTTAAAAAAAAAATCTTCACTGGTTGATTTGAAGACATGTCTCTGATCTGTCACTGATAAGAAAAGGCAAAGTCATTCAACATCCTAAAATAGATGGTCCATAAAACTCCTTACTACTCCAAAACTCAGTTTCTAGGGTGGAAAACTAAGGGAACTTGAATAACTGGGACAGTATATGGATATAGTGAAAATTGATAGTGTCTCACTAATGCCCTGAGACGTGCTACTGTGAAATTCCATTTTTACTTTTAGACCCTCCTCTGTTCTGGATTCTCACTAAAGCATTTGCAATCTATAACTTTTCCTAGAATTTCGCGGAATTCAGATTTCCTGCTTGATTGCCAAGACCATCAATGTTGCATCAATGGGATATACTAAGTTATCAGTGGATTACATAGATTTTCTGATTTATAATATCATACAGCATATTTCTTAACCACATTCTTCACTGGAAGGTGATTTTGTTGCTTGCTGATGGCTATTTCATTATATTAAAGTGCACTGCAATATGGCCAAGTAAGCACTAGCCAGTTGCTTAGTGTGGTAATAGGCCTAAGAATCTATTTATATATCAAAACACGCTTTGGAACAGCCTGGATATATCCTGGAAAGGAATAACATGTGTATATAGTTCTGGGTGGCAGGCTCGTAATTTGGATAATCTCATCTGCTCTGTATTCTCCTTGTCACCATAATATGTGGTTTAGGATTGAGTTTATCTGACAGTAACAAAAAACCTTACTATAATGACTTTAAAAAAGTAGAATGCTTAATTATGTCAGACAAAAATAAAATAGGAGGCCATTCAGCTATATTGATTTAAATAAAGTCATCAGGGAATCATGCTTTTTTCCCTTCTACTCTGTGGCTTTTGTCACAGTGGCATCACAGCAGATACTGCATTTTTAAAAAATGAGCATTTCAGAAGGATTACCCTTATTAATATGTGAAGGCATGTTACCTTTCAATCTGCCTTCTTAATATTCTAGACACTTTAGAAGTTCCTTTTATAATATTATTTACCCATTTTTAATTATCTAGTCCCCTTTCTTATGCAGTCCCCTTCCTTAAGTGTCCTTTTGAAATGTGTTGTGCAGTAATGATACAGATATATCTTGATAAATGTATTATCGCTCTTGATTTAAACACTATGATAAAAACAAGGCATTATAATTACGTGATATATTTAAATAATGCATAATACGCATAATACCAAACAACATATACTATAAAAGGCATAATATTTGTTGAGAACTTATGATGTGGCAGCTTTCATCAAGCAGATGCCTGACATAAAATAATCTAATTAATCTCAGTTTAAGTTTCAGATATAAGTAGTAGTAATATCCCCTTTTACAAATGAGGAAATTGAATCTCAGAGAGAACAAGCACTTGCCCAATGTCACATAGCTAGTGAGTGGTTCTTCTGGTGTTTGAATCTAGGCAATCTGGCTCTAGAGTCATGCTCTTCTTAAACACCATGCTACGCTGCTATGCTTCTATAATAAAATTTGGTTCCATATGGCAATTATTGCCAAGTTGTATTATGTGATTGTTTCATACTCAACTACTCAACTTGTAGTCACTAAATCCCCAGATATTTTCTCTTATAACATTTAAAAACTACATACGTGCTCGTGGTAGAGACATTTGTGACCTTTATCTGTGTGTGTTTATGTTATTAAATCAATTTTATAACATACTAAGTGGTTCAGTTAAGGACCTTGAAATGCACATGGGCTCTAGGTTTTTTGCCAAGTTTTACAATTACATTTTTTCTCTTAATTAGTCTAACCTCATCCATCTGAATTTTGGTTCACTTTTGGCAGGATAAGTAAAGGCCTTGCTACAAAGAATGCATAAGTCAGATGAAGCCTTTGATTATTATTCATTCTCATAAAACGTACAGATGTGGCCTTAATAACGTATACTAAAAATTCCAATTTTTGTAAACCAAGAAATTTGGGACAGCTCAGCAACCTTCTTAGGGGGAATATCAACCATCACAGTACCAGTTAAGTAACAGCTCTCAAATCTACACTGTTCAGCTTTCAAAAGTTTAAATTCATTTATGTACTGAAGTTATTTTAAAAAGCTATTGAAGTGTGGGCCACTCTTTTCAGTGCTGTTGGAGAGGAGATAAAAAACAGGTTTTAAAAAAATTTTAATGTTTATTTATTTTTGAGAGACACATAGAGACAGAGCACAGGTGGGGGAGGGGCAGAGAGCAAGGGAAACATAGAATCCAAACAGGCTCCAGGCTCTGAGATGTCAGCACAGAGCCTGAAGCGGGGTTCGAACCCATGAGCCAGGGGATCATGACCCGAGCCAAAGTCAGATGCTCAACTGACTGAGCCACCCAGGTGCCCCCCAAAATAAAGTTTTGACTCATATAAGAAATGCAAAATATTTTGTTTATAATTATCATGAATGTTCCTGCCAGCCCATGGGTTAAGGGCAATTTGACTGAGAAACAACAACAAAACCCATGTAAATTAATCACTGCGGAAAGCCTGAAAAATGATGAATTTCAGCAGTAGCTTTATTTGTAGTCAACAAGAAAATTAGATTATCCTTCTGCAGCAGAAGAGGTTATAATTTGTTATATCCCATTGACAGCCTTTAAAATATACAAACCTTTTACCTAACAAAGATAACACATCTTTAGGAGAAATAAAATTACTTGATTTGCTTTATGAACCAATGGGTGTCACATCAGTATTAAACAACATAAAATATTGTACTGTTGCTCTTGACTGGTGTTGTATCTATATTTTAGAAGAGCAGAGGAGTAATAAAAGATGTTTGCCTACTGTCATGCAACTGGAATCAAGGCTCCTCTTAGCACCAACTGCTGAGAGAAGCATACTGCATTCAGAAATATTAGATATTCAATAAATACATCGAAAAAAAATTTCAAGTTAAAGAGGGTCTTAGGGACCATCTACCCATGATGATTTTCTTTTTTCAAGAAAAAAACCTAATCGCTTCTCGGCCTTTTGGCTAAGATCAAGTGAAGAAAAAAACCTTTGAAAAACACATTTTTATATATTTTGCTATATGTAAAACATAGTCATGAGACACTGCTCTCCTTAAAGAGAGTACTCTAAGGTCCACCTTAGAAAGTGGGAGACCCCTCACTTCCCCATATGATGGCTCCTACCTTATGAGGTAACATTGGGACATAGATTTAAATAATTAGGAATTCCACTATTTGATAGAAATGAGGAAATCAAGGGACAAAGATGTTAGTTAGTAGAATTCACATTTACTTTTCCTGGTTCCTAGATGAGTATTCCATCATCTGAAATGTTGTATTGAAGATTAATGCTGAAGGATAGATGTTAGCACAGTGTAATTGTAGGCCAAATGGAATAGATCTTTATATTACCTGTATTTTGGAATTATTGATGCTACTGTCCTGCTCCATTAGTAGGGATAATTGCTATATGACTGCACTGAGTCATTTTGAAAGCTATTAGATTCAATTGAATGCTAAATGCATTTTGTTACAACTAATAGGTTTGTTTGGCACTGAAACAGCTATCAACAGCAAATTCTGAGATCTTCATAAAGATCATAAAACCAAACATACATCCTCTTCATATGCCAAGGATAGCTTAAGAAAAGTATAACTGGAAAGCCTAGATTCAGAGTAGATGGCCTTTGTAGGGCTAGTGAGATTAAGATTTTAGTTAAATTTTAGTCCCAATTATAAATGAGAATCCATAGGATTTGCAAGTATCACGGGCAAATGGCTAATCTCATCACACGTTACTCTCATTCCCTTCCATTCAATAAAATATGAATAAAAGTATGAACAAAAATATGAAAGAAAATCATTTTATCTAGGATGGTGCAATCCTAAAATAATTTCTGTAAATTTGAAACTCATATACAACATTAAATCCAGACCTAAAGAAATGTAACTGTGTTAACATTTAAAAACTCAGTGACACACACTTCTTACAGGTAATATTAATTTTCCTTTTATCAATAATTCTATGGAACCAAATCTCTTTTCATCTAGAAGCGTTTTTATACTTGAATGGTAGTCCAGAAAAAAGGAGCTCTGGTGTCCATAGTTGAAAGAAGTTCTGATGTCTAAAGTTGAATATATCTTTTCTCCTTTGCTTGTTTACCACCTTTTTTTTGTCCCTCTTCAATTGGTCTAACTTGGACGTTCTCCAGATGTGGAATTCCAGCCTCAAGGCCATCTCCCTACTTGCTAGCTGTGACCTGAGGCCCCATCAATCTTGCCAAAGCATGGAAAACTCTTTACTTAGTTCAGCCAAAGAGAAGAAATTTAAATTCAAAGTGAGGTATAAAACACTTGCAAATGTAGAGAAATAAAGTAGTTCAATAAGGGAAGTCTCTGATTCTATTTTAATCTAAGTTTGACACGAGTGTAGATTGACAGACAGTGTGGGGGACACCTAACTGTATTTCTTTCCTTTGTTCTATTTTCTTCTCTCCTAATTTTCCTGTTTTCCCTTTTCTTTTGTAAAACTTGTTCTTATTATTGGCTATGAGGCCAAAGGGCTTTCGTGATGGCAAAACTTCTTTGTAAGACCTTTTCTTTTTCTGTTTTGAAGTCTCTGATCCTATTTTAACATCTCTGATTCCTGGTGAGCTCCTCATTCCATTTCAATTTCTTAGGTGATGATCTGCTTCAAACTATCAGAAAATTTACATAGGAGCAACAACTGATAAGCTCTGACCCCACTGAATGATCAGCCTGGCTCAGGTGGTCTATTTCCATTCACTCCTTAAAATTCTTTTTGATAAGTTCTCCCCTCATTCTTCCAGGAAAAGGGTTTCAAGAAAATATCATTAAGCCTTCACATATCCCTCCAAATTAATAAGATTTACCACTTACTCATGTCAATATCCCTGGACTTGGGGGTTAGCACAAAAAGAGCTGTCACAGTGAGACTTCTGGATGACAAAAAACCATTCCCGTTAAGAGAAAAAAAAAATTCACCTTCTCCTCAAAGCCATTGTTTTTCTATTAGTTCAAAGATATTATTTTCAGCTAAAGAGAGACCAATTCCAAGGCAATATCTATAAATGGAAAACATTGGAAAAAGAAGAATGTTCCATTGAGTTTTTTACTGTTGATGAAGTATGTTGCTCTCAGACTAGAAATGCCTTGATGCAAATTTCAAAGTTGTAAAGATTATCAGAAAACTAGAGTTCCTATACAGATTTATCTATGTCTTTATTTTAATTTGAATTTCCTCGAAAGAAGTCATATTTTATTTTATTCAATATATTTAAACTAAAAAAAAAAAACCTGAAAAACATTTCACCCATCTTACCCTACCTTGCTCCAACCACCAATCTGTTCTCTATATCTATGAGCTTTAATGCCATAACATATATATATATGTTACATATGTGTGTATATATATATGCTATATATATGTATATATATGCTATATATATGTATATTGTATATATGTATATATGTATAATACTATATACATGTGTGTATATATATATGTAATCGTACATATAAGAGAGATCATACAGCACTCGTATTTCTCTGTCTGATATATTTGCATTTCTCTGTCTGTCTCACATGTTATCTTCTAATAGGATTAGTGCAGTAGCCTCCCAAGTGTTGGGCTGGCCCCTAGTTTCTCTTTCCTCCCAATCATTCTCTATATACTAATCAGAGTGATCTTGCTAAAACAGGACTCTTCTACTTAAGCCATTCAGTGACTCTAAGATAACTCTTAATTGGGGGACAAACCTGGCCCCCACCTCCACCTTCCCCCAGCTTTGCATTCCTGTGACAAGTCTTTTACTTCCATAATTACACTATACTACTCATCCCCAAATCTTTACATGGGCACTTCTCTCTTCCTAGAATGATTTTACCCACCCACTCCCTCCAAATACCCACCCCCCTACATAATTAAGTCCTCATCATGCTTATAAGTAAGCACTTCTCTCCTCTTCATGTCTATCTACCTGGCCCAAGTGCACAGCTCTATTCAGTTCACTGAACCTACTGGACCTTACTGGACCTACTGAGCAACTTTGTCCCCAGGAACTGCACTGGTGAAGGGGAGGAGACAGGGCACTGTGCATGCAGAGCTCCAAATTCAAACCACCATTTCCAGAGGCTGAGGAAAAAAAAGAAATCCTTAAAGATTAACATATGCCTATAAATTCCTGATAAATACCTGTGGTAGGAATCTATGAATAGAGCCAAGCATGAGAAATAGATGCATTAGCTAACCTTGCCTCAGAAACAAATCTTCATCCTAAGACAAGAAATTAGATATAACATTTATTGAAAATGAGCACATTTTCTATGAGATTTTCCTTAAGAAACTCCAGATGGATTTGGAATTGGAATTACAGCTAATGCCACATAAGCATTCCTAATGTTGTCAGCTCCACTGGGACGAAGTGTCTCACCCCAACCCCTCAGATGGTCAATTATGACTTAAATCCTCTTGAAAGCCCCCTTAAGACTCCATCGTTACCTAATGTCAATTGTTCAATTACAAATCAGGTTTCAAATGTCTCCAAATTCTGCACATTGAAGAGGTAAGTGGAAAAAAATTCGAGAGATGGAGAAGGACCAGATCAATTTGGACTTTCATTAAACTACATATAATTAACACAGAACAGATGCTTCCCAATTAATTGTACTGGCTTCAGACACAGGCAAATCTTTACTGATTTGTCTTGGACAGAACTTAGCAGGGGGAAAAAGCTAATAGAATCAACATATATTTTACAATAATTTATAATAATATTACCATTACCTTAAAATACTTATATGCCTCTGTGCATATCATGGAGTTAAGTGCTACATAAAGTTATTTAGACAGAGGTAGGCACTTCATTCTAATAGTTCAAGATCTAAAACACAGGATATTGATAAGGTCATATGAATAACAAAAAATACCAAGTAAAATGTGAAGCAAAATCTATTTAAAGAAAGAACACTCTATCTATCTATCATCTATCTATTGATTATCTATCTATCTAATGTATCTATTTCTCAAATATTTTATGTATAAATCTTTACTATTTACCTATGAGTCTAAGAGCAAAATCTGTATGGCATTCACAAAATATGAGTACAGGATATAACTTTAACACATAGAAAATATCATACACACATTTTCTCACAATAAATAAAAAGGGTCTCAGACCCTGAAAAAACACCATCACTAGAAAAATAGACCAAGGCTTTGTCTAAATGACAGTTCCAAAGAGGATACAAATTTTTAAAAAGCAATACAATTATGACTATGGGGTCATTATGATGCTCAATACATTGTTTCTAGTTTAAAAAAATTAAAAGTATCTGGGACACCTGGGTGGCATTAGTTAAATCAGTTAAGTATCCAACTCTTGATTTCAGTTCAGGTCATGATCTCACAGTTCATGGGTTTGAGCCCCGCATCAGGCTCCACCCTGACAGTGCAGAACCTGCTTGAAATTCTCTCTCTCTCTCTCTCTCTCTCTCTCTCTCTCTCTCTCTCTCTGTCTCTCCCCACCTCATGCTTTCTGTCTTTCTGTCTAAAAATAAGTAAATAAACTTTTGAAAACATCAAAAGGATTTGTCCTTTCCATCCCTTTCAAAACTGTGACTTTTTAGAATTTTTATTTACCTGTATATTTATAAATGTTTAGAGTGACATTAATTACTTTTGTAATAAGGATGTAAACATATTTTGTTTCTAAAAACAATTATAATTTCATTTCCTGGGTTAGGATGTGTTCATGAGAGATGATGCAATTTTTTTTTTCATATGAAGAAAACAAAAAAAATGGTAAGAATGGAAATTTAATTGGAAAGTGGGATAAAAGATGTACAATTTATCCATCTGTACAAGCACATACACACACAAAGTAGCCTAAAGTGTGCCAAAATATTCATAGCAGACACATCAACATGGTAGGAATTAAAGTTTATTTTGATGATCTGTATTTTCAGAATTTTCTACAATTCAGTTGTAGCATAGCACATAAGATCTACAGTTAGATTCTTTGTGATCTGATTTTCAGTTCTGTCATTCATTGGATCCCTGACATTAACTACATAAACTAGCAGAGGCTCCATATCACTATTTTTAAATTACTGACAATAGTGCCTACACCACAGTACTGTTGTAGGAATCTAACTGTATGAGAACATTCAAGAAAAAATACTTACCAAAATGTTTAGCACTTAGCACAAACTATTTTAGTTACGGTAATGATGCTGATAACATAGATTACAATGAAGATATAATTAACTTCATAATGATAATAGGTATGATGGCAAAGAGGATTTGACTATCATAAGGACAAACAAAATTGACTTTCAAAAAACCTAGAATTTGATGACTTCTGCTTGATCAGTTAGTCTACTGTGCATATTTCATAGCCAATATATGTTCAGCAAATCAATCAATAATTCAAACCTCATATAGAATGCAACTAAAAGACCTTTAGCAAAATACCAATGTAAAACAACCACCTCTAAATTAGTTACACACATAGAACTTGATTCTTGGTATATTGCTAAGTTTTAAGAGCCCTCACTATCCCTTCCTGTGGGCTCTTCTGTTCCTTAGCACCTATCAAAACTGAACCACAGGCTTATTTACATTACACATACAGAAATGTTGAATCCCAAACATAGCAATTTCTTCCTAGACACTTTTACATTGAAGTTGGAGCTGATTTTTCTTTTACCAGTCCTGCCTATCATTAAGGTAATGCAAAGGAGAATTCCTTAATTATTTATTTAATAATTCTTTATTAAACATTTATTATGCACCAGCTATTATGCTGGCAGAGGAAAGAAGGCACAATTCTCACAGATACTAGGTTTTAATATGGAATACATAGCAGAAAAGAAAAATTATAGCACAATGTGATAAGTATTATAAAAGGGGGGCACTGACTGCCCATATTAGGGAGTCCCTGGATCTGGGAAGGGGACACAGAAGGCTTTTCTGAAGGAACTGATGTTAAAGTTTAGACCTGAAGTCTTAGTTGAAATTAATTAAGTGAAGAAAGAGAGACAGAAAGATAGAAAGAATGATAGGTGTATATGCCCTGAGTAAAGACAGATTGTACTGTGTTCTGGAAACTGAAATACAGCATAGTTAAAGAACAGTATGGAAAAAATCAGCTGAAGAAGTTAACAAGGGCAAGTCACAACAGTATATCTCCATTATAAAGAATAGCTCCATAATACTGTACATATGTGATGCCCTCTGAAAATACCCATTGAAGATGAGCTCAGAGTCAAAACCACAAATCATGAAAAGAATGCTGCATAGAAAGTTTTACAAAAAATGATGTTTATATTTATTATTACATACATATATGTCAGTTAGGGTTCTAGCAAGAAACAGAATTCACCCCCGATGCTTCAAATGAGTATATTTAAATAGAATCTACTTACAGATGTGTGTTAAGTGAACAAACAAGTATGGTAAAGCACCCAATTGATTAGCAACAGTAGAATGGCACTGCAACCTAATAGCCGAGGAGACCAAAGAAGGAAATAGAGTATCAGTAGTTTAGTTAGAGTTGTAACTCTGGAGAAGAGGCCATGTAGCAGATATTGTTGTTATGGACAAAAGTGATATGTTCATCTGGAGATATATGTCAAAAGCAGGGAGACAGTAGGGAGGAAGTATCCTAACTTCTGTCTTTTTCTACCTGTTTGATTTCCAGCCAGGCCATCATGTTGTCTAAAACCAAGTAAAAGCCGGTTGGCAAGGGAGCTTGGGGGATACAATCTGTATAAGACAGCATCCTGGGGCACAGGCCAGGCAGGAATGGAGGAACATGGCATGGAGAGAAGGTGGGGGCAGTAAGAGAAAAACCACCACACATACATAGTAAATTACTTTTTAAAATAAATGTTAAGTTTTCAGACCAGTTTTAGAAAGGCATTGCCACCTTTGGAGGATGAAGAAAAAAAGACTGGTTTATTAAGCAAGGAAAAGAGATCCGGCACACGGATGAGATGGTTACATGGAGGGATGAAAGAAAAATGGTTATATTTTCGCTCATTGAAATGAAATTGGATGAGAACGTGTTATGGTGCAGCTTTTCTACGGCTAACTCTAATGTCTTCATTCTTAAGAAAATTTGGGAAGAATATAGCAAAATGGTAGCATTTGTTAAATATGGGTGGTGAAAAGAATTGGTGATTGGTTTTTGTACTTTTTATACTTCCTTCTATGAATAAAGTAGCTTGTAAATTTTTTTAAAGAAAGCATTCTGCTAGTTTAGTGGGCCCGAACTCCCTCTAGACTAGTATTCCAAAATTTGATGGGTCACATATCCCTTTGAGAAATTGAATAAAGGCACTTTTTTTCCCCTCCATAATACCTTGCCTAGCCCAACAGAGATACACACTGAATACAAAAATTGACAAATGTTTACATAATTTTAGAGAATTTATTGACCGGCCCATTGAGCAGCCTTTGGGTCTATATACCCCAGAAACATTGGATATCCCCTAGTACCCAGTAGACAATGTATACCTTAATAGCAAGGCTAAATAAAGAGCTTCAATGTGTTATGTAACACTTTGACAGAAGGAAGTTTGCAAATTTGTTGAACTAAAATACTCAAGTATAAATAAGCATGATTTCAGGGGCGTCTGGGTGGCTCAGTCAGTTAAGTGTCTGACTTCGGCTCAGGTCATGATCTCATGGTTCATGAGTTTGAGCCCTGCGTCAGCCTCTGTGCTGATGGCTCAGAGCCTGAAGCCTGCTTCAGATTCTTTATCTCCCTCTCTCTGCCCCTCCCCCGTTCACACCCTGTTTCTCTCACTCTCTCTCAAAAATAAGCATTAAAAAAATTAAATAAGCATGATTTCTAATAATATAACATAATATAATTAATATAATATAAAATAGAATGATTTCACTATGTCCATTTATATATTAAGGATAAAGATATATCGTGAAACTTTCTAAGATCTAACGTAAGTAAAGACATCTCAAAAGAACCTAAGTTTTTGT
Organism: Prionailurus viverrinus; assembly: GCF_022837055.1. Classification (NCBI taxonomy): domain Eukaryota; kingdom Metazoa; phylum Chordata; class Mammalia; order Carnivora; family Felidae; genus Prionailurus; species Prionailurus viverrinus. The sequence goes on from NC_062573.1 coordinate 66,068,504, forward strand.
AGATAGGAAATACGTGAGAAAAGTAAGTTCTAGTTTTTTCTCTGGGTGTCAGAGCAAGAAAAAATATCATCACTTTTTCTACCTCGGCACTGAGGTAAACAAAGGAAAGGAGAAAAGGGTATGGCTATTTTTGCCAATTGTGGGTGAAATTAAAGACCCATAATATTGTGAGCTTGTATTGGAAGAAGATTTGGAAATATGAGGTGTGTGACAGAAGATAATGAATAAAAATATAGTAATTAGACAAATAGTAGAAAGTAGAATGTCCGATCACGGTGAAAAGGTCATGGATTTTAGTTGTTTTAAAAGGGCATACTTAATGAATGCCTGAAGACAGATCTCATATCTGTTAATAGAGTGCATAGGAGGTAGAAAGCACTTAAGGTACAAGTACCATGAAAAAAAAAAATCCAGAACAGTGCTAAGAATCACGTGTGTGTAATAGACGGTGACAATCTCCAGCCTCATCCTGTTGCACTGCAACTTTTGAGCCGATGGAAGGATGACTGACAAATCATTTACTTTGGAAATGAAATTTCTTTGGGTGTTGTATTATCTAATTCAAGGGTAAAGTGTAGATTTTCTCCCGTTTTCTTATAAAAAGTTTAGGATTTATTTTTTCAGTTGGGTCATTTTGAACTAATTTTGTATAATGTGTGAGGTATAGGGCAATAATCTTTTCTCTCTCTCTTTTTTTGCATATTAATGTACAACTGTTACAGCATCGTTTGTTGAAAGATTGTGTTCTCCATATTAAGTTGCCTTTGAATGTTTGTCAAAATCTGTTGAATATTCTTCTGGGCTTTTCTATTCTGCTCTATTGATTGATGTATCTCTCTTTTCACCAACACCATATTGTCTTGATTGCCATAGTTTTATAGTAGTTCTTGAAATTAGGCAGTGCGGTCCTCACTGTTTTTCAAAATATTCTGTCTTTTCTAATTCTTGTACCTTCCCATATACATTTTATTTTTATTTTTTTTAAAAAAAGCTTATTGGGGCGCCTGGGTGGCGCAGTCGGTTAAGCGTCCGACTTCAGCCAGGTCACGATCTCGTGGTCCGTGAGTTCGAGCCCCGCGTCGGGCTCTGGGCTGATGGCTCGGAGCCTGGAGCCTGTTTCCGATTCTGTGTCTCCCTCTCTCTCTGCCCCTCCCCCGTTCATGCTCTGTCTCTCTCTGTCCCAAAAATAAATAAACGTTGAAAAAAAAATTTAAAAAAAAATGCTTATTTATTTTTGAGAGTGAGGAAGGGGCAGAGCGAGAGAAAACAAAGGATCAGAAGCAGGCTTTGCACTGCAGCAGACAGCCCAATGCGGGACTTGAACGCACCAATTGTGAGATCACGAACTGAGCCAAAGTTGGACCCTTAACCGACTGAGCCACCCAGGTGCCCCTATCCATATATGCATCTTAGAATCAGCTGGTTAATACCCATAAAAAGATTGTCTAAAATTTTGATTGAGATTATGTTGAATCTGCAGATCAAATTGGGGGGAATTGACATCTTGATGATTATTGAGTCTTCCAATCTATGTATATAATATATATCTCCATTTATTTAGGTCATCTTTTATTACTTTTATCAGTATTTTATAGTTTTCAGCACACATATCCTGAATATATTTTGTTATAATTATACCTAAATATTTAATTTTGCTTGATATTGTTATATATTATATGACATATATAGGATACATGTCACTGTGTAATATGTTATAACAGTGTATATATTGCATACAATGTGTATGATATATGAATATATATAGTTAGAATTTTGTATTCCAATTATTTATAACTAGTCTATAGAAATATAACTGATCTTTGTATGTTGATTTTGCATTCTGTAACCCTACCCAAATAATTTGATAGTTCTAGGAATAATTTAGTTGATATTCGGGGATTCTTTATATAGACAATTAAGTCCTCTATGAATAAACTGTTTTCTTTAAAACAATTTTTTTAATGTTTATTTATTTTTGAGAGATATGGAGACAGAATGAGAGCAGAGAATGAGGGGCAGAGAGAGAAGGAGATACAGAATCTGAAGCAAGCAATAGGCTCCAAGCTGTCAGCACAGAGCCTGATGTGGGGCTCGAACTCTGGACCGTGAGATCATGACCTGAGCTGAAGTTGGTCGCTCAACCAACTGAGCCCCCCAGGTGCCCCTAAATAAACTGTTTTCTTATTTTCCAGTCGATATACTTTTTTTCTTACCTTATTACATAGGTTAGAACTTCCAGTATGATATTAAACAGGAGTAGTAAGAAAGGATATACGCCATCATCTCAATATTAGAGGAAAACGTGTTTCCAATAAGTATGATGTTGTCTACATATACATTTATAAATGCCTTTATCAGGTTAAAGATGCTCTATTCCTAGTTTTCTGAAAGTTTTCATTATGAATGGATGTGGAATTTTGACAAATGCTTTCTCCTGCATCTACTTAGAGGATTGTATGGTTTTCTTTCCTTAGTTAATATGGCGAATTACATCGATTTTTAAATGTTGAATCTCGCTTGCATTCTTTGAATGAACCTCATTTGATCATGATGAGTTATTTTATAGGATAATATCTTTATTTATCAAATAATCTTTATCCTGGAAATAGATTTGATATTTTTTTTTAAATTTTTTTTTTCAACGTTTATTTATTTTTGGGACAGAGAGAGACAGAGCATGAACGGGGGAGGGGCAGAGAGAGAGGGAGACACAGAATCAGAAACAGGCTCCAGGCTCTGAGCCATCAGCCCAGAGCCCGACGCGGGGCTCGAACTCACGGACCGCGAGATCGTGACCTGGCTGAAGTCGGACGCTTAACCGACTGCTCCACCCAGGCGCCCCAGATTTGATATTTTTAAAGAACTTTTCTGTCTATATTCAGGAGATAGATTATAGCTTTCATTCTTGTAATATCTTTATCTTGTTTTGGTATTACAGCAATGTTAGTTTCATAAAGTAAATTTGGGAGCACTCTCTTCTCTCCTATTTTCTTAATGAGATTATGTAATATTACTTCTTCCTTAAATATTTGGTACAATTCACAAGTAAAATTATTGGGCCTGGGAGTTTTATTTTTTTGTGATGTTTTCAAATAAAAACTACAAACTCAATTCCTGTAGTAGACAAGGGCTTTTCAGGTTATAAATTTTATCTTGAGTGGGTTTTAACAGTTTGTGTTTCAAGAAATCATTTCATTTCACCTGCTTGTTAAATTTATGGGCATAAAATTATTCATTGCATTTTTAAAAATCTTTTTAATGTTAGAGTCTGCACTTCTAGACTTTTTCATTTCTAACATTGGTAATGTAAAGGTAACATTGGTAACATTAGTGTCTTCTGTTTTTGTTTTGTTCTTCATGGTTGGTTTCATCAGATAATCCACTTAATGGTTTTTGGCTTTGTTTTTTGTTCTTATGAAGAATCAGCTCTTGTTTCACTGATTGCCTGTTTTTAACTTCATTGAATTTTATGCTTATCTTTAGTCTTTCTTTCTTTCTTTCTTTCTTTCTTTCTTTCTCTTTCCTTTCCTTTCCTTTCCTTTCCTTTCCTTTCCTTTTTTGTTTTTTTTTGCTTTATATTTAGATTCCTCATTTTTACCTGCTTATAGTCAAACTGATACACTATGGTCCAAGGCTCCTGCAATAAATCACATTGTTGGCATAAAATATCTGGAATGATCCAAAACTTTATCAGGCAGGATAGCCCAAGAATTTAGATTTTATCTCCCAGGATCTGGTCAAGGGACAGTTTCTTTTCAGGCTTTTCTTATTCAGGGTTTTAACACCCAAACTGGCTGAATTAACCTTTTATGTGTAACAACATTTCTTTGTTCTCTGGATACCGTCAAAATTTTTTCTCCTTCATATTCATCAGTTTGTTTGTATAAAATATGCTTAGATTTGTGTTGTTGTTTTTGTATGTAACTTCCTTGGTGCTCTTTAAACTTCTTGACTTTATGTTCTGTCTTTTAATTTGGAAAATTCTTGGTCAGTATTCTTCAAATACTTCTATATGTCTGTCTCTTTTTCTTCTGGGATACCAATCATGCATGTGCTAGAATGTGTAAGTTTGCTTATACAGACATGCAGTTTGAATGATATCTATTGAACTATTTTCATATTCACCGAGTCTTTCTTCACCTGTGTTGAGTCTTCTTTTAAGGCTATTTAACACATTCTTCATCCCTGTTGCTATGTTTATTTCATTTTCATACGATTCTTATAGTTTTCATCTATGTCCTGAAATTACCCACCAATTTGCATTTTATCTATGTTTTCAACAGGAGTTTTTGACATATTAATCATAGTAAGTTATGTTTCCAGTCACGTAGCTTCAGTATCTACACCATATCTAAGTCCTAGTCCTGTTGATCACTTAATCTCTTCTAATTATTTTTTTTCTTGCCTATTTATATGTCTTTTCATATTTTCTTGTTGAAAGCCAGACCTCTGACATAAGATAATTGACCTGCAATAAATATATTTGTGCCTGAGCACATCTTTCTTTCTGCTAGGTCTTTCTCCAAGGCGATTATATTAATATAGTTAGGAATTGGGTGGGATTTGAGAATAGTTGTAGCTGTGGTTATAACCCTCAGTGCAATATGGGCCTCAGATTCCTAAAGAGGTATCTTGTGTTTATGATGGGCTTGTTTTACCACCACCATAAGTAGTTTTCTTATGGTTTTTAGGTCTTTTCACTCTGCTTCAGAGAAGTTCTCTTAACATGGAGTTGGTTGTTTCTTTACCCTCTTCCCGCAATATTCTGCTTTTAAACTTGTTATTCAGATGTGTTTAGTTGGTGATGAAAATTATAGAGGAGGAGTACAGTCTCTTTAAAAAAATTTTTTTTAATGTTTATTTATTTTTTACAGAGAGAGACAGAGCATAGGTGAGGGAGGGGCAGAGGGAGAGGGAGACACAGAATCTGAAACAGGCTCCAGGCTCCGAGCTGTCAGCACAGAGCCTGATGCAGGGCTTGAACTCATGGACAGCGAAATCGTGATCTGAGCTGAAGTCGGACGTTCAAATGACTGAGCCACCCGGTGCCCCTGGTCTTTGTTGTTGTTTTGAGTAAACCTTAGTCTTAGGGTGTGGACTTCTTGGTTCTACTCCCTATACCCTATCTTTATTTATGGGATCTACTTATAATCTTGCCCTTCCAAAAAGCAGGGTTCTTCTCTTTTTTTCCCAGCTATATGTTTTTTTTTAACTTTTTATTTTAATTCCAGTTAGCTAACATACAGTGTTATATTAGTTTCAGGTGTACAAAATAGTACATTTCTATGTAACACCTGGTGCTTATCATGACAAGTGCACTCCTTAATCCCCATCACCGATTTAATCCATTTTACCACCCTCCTCCTTTTGGTAACCATCAGTTTGTTCACTATAACTAAAAGTCTGTTTCTTGATTTGTCTCTCTCTCTTTGCACTGTGTGTTTGTTTTGTTTCTTAAATTCCACATATAAGTGAAATCATATCATATTTGTCTTTCTCTGACTGGCTTATTTCACTTAGTATATTCTCTAGCTCCATGCATGTCATTCCAAATGGCAAGATTTCATTCTTTTCCATGGCTCAATAATATTCCTTTGCGTGTGTGTGTGTGTGTGTGTGTGTGTATCTATATCTATATCTATCTGTATATCACCATCTTCTTTATCCATTTATCAGTGGACACTTGAGCTGCTTCCATATCTTTACTATTATAAATAATGCAGCTATAAACATAAGGGTTCATGTATCCCTTTGAATTAGTGTTTTTGTATTTTTTTGTGTCAATACCCAGTAGTGCAATTGCTGGATCATAAGGTAGTCTATGTTTAACTTTTTGAGGAAACTCCATACTGTTTTCCACAGTGGCTGCACCAGTGTGCATTCCCATTAACAGGGCAAGAGGGTTGCCCTTTCTCCACATCCTTGCCAACACCTGTTGTTTCTTGTGTTGTTGATTTTGGCCATTCTGACAGGTGTGAGATGGTATCTCATTGTACTTTTGATTTGCATTTCCCTGATGATAAGTGATAATGAGCATCTTTTCATGTGTCTGTTGGTCAACTGTATATCTTCTTTGGAGAAATGTCTGTTCATGTGTTTGCCCGTTTTAAATTGAATTATTTGTTTTTTCAGCGTTGAGTTTTAGAAGTTCTTTATATATTTTGGACACTAACCCTTTATTGGATAGATCATTTTGCAAATATCTCCTCCCATTCCGTAGGTTGTCTTTTAGTTTTGTTGATTATTTCTTTCACTGCACAGAAACTTTTTATTTTGATGTAGTCCCAATAGTTTGTTTTTGCTTTTATTTCCCTTGCCTCAGGAGATTTATTTGGAAAGAAGATGCTACAGGCAATGTCAAAGAAGTTAGTGCCTTTGTTCTGTTCTAGGATTTTTATGGATTAAGATCTCATATTTAGATCTTTAATTCATTTTGAATTTATTTTTATGTATGGTATAAGTTTAATTCTTTTTCATGTCACTGTCCATTTTTCCCAACCCCATTTGTTGAAGAGACCATCCTTTTCTCATTGCATATTCTTCCTTGCTTTGTCAAAGATTAAATGACCATATAATGGTGGGGTTTTTTTCTAATTTTTTCTATTCTGTTCCATTAATCTGTGTGTTTATTTTTGTGCCAGTACTATACTGTTTTGATTACATCTTAAAAAAATTTTTTTAACGTTTATTTATTTTTGAGAGACACAGAGAGACATAATGTGAATGGGGGGAGGGGCAGAAAGAGAGGGAGACACAGAATCTCAAGCAGGCTCCAGGCTATGAACTGTCAACCCAGAGCCCAACGCGGGGCTCAAACTCACAAACCGTGAGATCATGACCTGAGCAGAAGGTGGATGCTTAACTGACTGAGCCACCCAGGCACTGCAATTATTACATCTTTGTGATATAATGTAAAGTCCAGAATTGTGATGCCTCTAACTTTGCTTTTCCTTTTCAAGATTACTTTGGTCAATCAGGGTTTTTGTGGTTCCATACAAACTTTGGGATTGTTTGTTCAAGTTCTGTGAAAAATGTTGGCATTTTGATAGGAATTGCATTAAATTCTTGGGTAGTATAGATATTTTAACAATATTTGTTCTTACAATCCATGAGCATGGAATGTCTTTCCATTTCTTTGTGTCATCTTCAACTTCTTTCATCAGTGTTTTATACTTTTCAGAGTATAGATCTTTTACCTCTTTGGTTAGGTTTATTTCCAGATATCTTATATTTGGTGCAAATGTAAATAGGATTTTTTCTTAATTTCTCTTTCTTCTGCTTTGTTATTGGTATATAGAAATGCAACAGAGTTCCAGGGGCGCCTGGGTGGCTCAGTCGGTTGAGCGTCCGACTTCGCTCAGGTCACGATCTCACGGTCCGTGAGTTCGAGCCCCGCATCGGGCTCTGTGCTGACAGCTCGGAGCCTGGAGCCTGCTTCAGATTCTGTGTCTCCCTCTCTCTCTGGCCCTCCCCCCGTTCATGCTCTGTCTCTCTCTGTCTCAAAAATAAATAAATGTTAAAAAAAAAAATTTAAGAAATGCAACAGAGTTCTGTACATTGGTTTTGTGTACTGACTTTGCTCAGTTTGTTTATCAGTCAGTTCTAGCAGGGTTTTTGTGTGTATGTGTGTAGTATCATGTCATCTGCAAAGAGTGAAAGTTTTGCTTGTTCCTTACCAATTTGGATTCCCTTTATTTCTTTTCTGTTTGATTGCTGTGACTAGGACTTCCAGTACTATGTTGGATAAAAGTGGTGAGCATGGACATCTTTGTCTTGTTCCTGATCTTAGGAGGAAAATCTCTTTTTCTCCCATTAAGGATGGTATTAGCTGTGGGGTTTTCGTATATAGCCTTTATTATGTTGAGAATTATTCCCTCTTACCCTAATTTTTTGAGAGTTTTTATCATGAATTGATGTTATACTTTATCAAATGCTTTTTCTGCATCTATTGAAATAATCATATGGTTCTTCTCCTTTCTCTCATTGATGTGATATATCATGTTGATCGATTTGCCAATATTGACTCACCCTTGCCACCAAGGAATAAATCCCACTTGATCATAGCGAATGATTTTTTTGATGTATTGTTGGATTCAGTTTGCTAGTATTTTGTTTAGAAATTTTGTATCTATGTTCATCAGGGATATTGGCTGCAGTTCTCTTTTCTAGCGGTGTTTTTATCTGCCTTTGGTATCAGGGTAATGCTGACCTCATAGAATGAATTTGGAAGTTTTCCTTCCTTATCTATTTTTTGGAATAGTTTGAGATGAATAGGTGTTAACACTTCTTTAAATGTTTGGTAAAATTGAATGTTTGGTTCTGGACTTTTGTTTGTTGTGAGTTTTTTGATTACTGATTTAATTTCTTTGCTGGTTATCAGTCTGTTCAAATTTTCTGTTTCTTCTTGTTTCAGTTTTGCTATTTTACATGTTTCTAGGAATTTATTCATTTCTTCTAGGTTATCCAATTTGTTGGCATATAGTTTTTCATAATCTCTTATGATTGTATTTCTATGGTATTGCTATTTCTCTTTTCTCATTTGTGATTGTATGTGTGTGAGTTCTCTCTCTTTTTTTCTTGATAAGTGTTGCTAAAGATGTATAAATTTTGTTGATTTTCTTCAAAGAACCAGATCCTCATTTCATGGGTCTGTTCTATTGTGGGTTTTGTTTGTTTGTTTATTTGTTTGTTTGTTTTGTTTTTTTAGTTTCTATATTATTTATTTCTGCTCTAATCTTTATTATTTTCTTCCTTCTGCTGGTTTTAAGTTTTGTTTTTTGTTCTTTTTCTAGCTTCTTTAGGTGTAAGGTCAGGTTGTTTATTTGAGATTTTTCTTGCGCCTTGAGGTAGACCTATATTGCTGTAAACTTTCCACTTAGAACTGCTTTTGCTGCATCTCAGGGGTTTTGGACTGTTGTGGTTTTATTTTAATTTGTTTCCATGGACTTTTTAATTTCTTCATTTATTTCCTGGTTGACCCATTAATTGTTTACTAGCATGTTATTTAACCTCCCTGTATTTGTGGTCTTTCCAGATTTTTCTTGTGTACGTTTATCACAGCTGTACGTCTTGACCAATGTCCTAAGTGCAACAGTGCTTGTCGTCATTATCTCACATATTAAGGCTTTTGTTCCATGGTAGAAATATGGAAAAAGGATCCAGTTGGAGCATGTGTCCTTCCTTCACAGCTGCTGTTTCCCTTCCTTAGTCTGTGCCACAACAGATGTTTCTTATGTCTCATTCGAGTCCTTACTGTAAGTGCTTCCTGAAGGAAGACCCTGCAGGAAGATGCAGACTGCCCCAATTTCTATGGATTCCAGGGTCTGACACTGCCCATCAGCTTGAATTTTACTTTTATCAATTTGTCAGCTATCGTAGCTGAACTCTTAGCAATTTTTTGGCTGTTTCTACCATAGTTTAGTGTATATTTGCACCAATTCTCCTCAGATTTGGGATCAGTTGGTTGCTCTGCAACATCAGCTCTCAATGGATTAAAAAAAAAAGTTATGATTTTGATGTTAGTCCGACTAATTTTTATTTGAATACTGAGAGAAAACCTCCTTCCAGCTTTCTATATCTTGGCAGTAAGCCACAAACGAGGCCAGTGAAACATTAGCTGAAGCGAAATATTAGTAAGTGTTTTTCGTTGCTGGTACTTGACCTGCTCGCCTACTCTAATTCTGCTGTAGTGATCTTGGAAGCATACATTTGTGTAGAAGAGCTATTCATATGAAAGAAAGACAGCTGCCCCAGAGAACTTTCCATATTCATAACAGACATTGTGAGTGATAAAACTTCATTTTAACCCTCAGATACTGTGGAGGTATTTATCACAACAGCAACATCTAGCATGTCCTGACTAATGTAGCATTGAAGCTAGGATGTCTGAGGTGACAGCACAGGCACAGATAGTAGAACAGGGGCAGAGATAAAGATACACGTATAGCATATAGGATGAAAGAAAACCCAGAGGCCTTGGGAACTTTTTTTAGGACCACAGGGTTCTGGCGAAAAAGCAGGAATCCAGTGATTAGGAACCAATGTGTAAGGCAAAGACTGACAGAGTTAATGAAATAATTGCAGAGATTTAGTTACAATAAAACTGTGGGCAAGGTCAAAATACATCGCCTAGGAAATGGAAACAAGGTAAGAACAAGTCACTCAGCAAAACTGACTCAGTGTGAGTGGAGAGTGAGTGAGTTCCTCCTGATTCTCAGCATCTTGGACAGATCTCTTTCTAGAGCAGTTTAATTGGCCCCAGCATCTAGGACCGCAAGAATATACACAGGATGCCAAATAATCGTTATAACCGACAACATGACTAAGAGCCTCTGTTGGAGGAAAAGTCCCTTCAATGACGGAATATATCATGTTGCTCAAAATGCCATCATGAACTTCTCCTTCTGTGGCAAACAGCTTGAATGCTAAGACACTACCACCCACATCCATATGTCTCAGTGTAGGCTCTGCCAAGGTATCTGCTTGCCATTTGCTCCATCTCTCCAATGCCAAACACCCAGGTGAAAAGTGAAAGATTCAGTCAGTGTTTCTCAACATCCAGATGTTTGGCACCAAGTAAGCGAAATATCTGGATGCCTGACAGAGTTTCTCACTTTTTCATCTGGCCGTTTGGCGTCATAAAACACAATCCATTGTGTAGATGCTTAGGACTAAGAAAATACAAAACATTGTCACAAATTAGCACATTTTTTCTAAAGTATTGCAGAATGATAGCCTTGAAATGGGCTTGGAGGACCTCTAATGTAACTTTGCCCAAAACGTACTTGTGGTATCTCTGTTAGGAAACCAAGGGAACTCCAGACAAACCTGTTTGGTATCTGGAAAGATTAACATCTGTTCTCCGGTTTTAGGTTATAAGCATGCATTCAATTTCATTCAAAAAGCACTTGTTGGGTGATTCCTCTGATCCAGGCCCCGAGGTACAATAAGGCAAATAAGATAGGTTCTCAAGGAGCTTACCTCAGTCTAGTAGAGTGGAGAAGTAAGGCAGCAACAAGGGAAATGGAGAGAAAGGGACTGTTTGGAGTGACATTTAAGACGTTGAGTCAAGAGGACTTGATGACTGAGAGGACATAATCTACCACTGCTTGAGCATATCTTAGCTCTAGGCATATGGGAGGTACATACCAATCTCCCTCCCCCATTTAATCTGCATAAAACCCACATGTAGGCATTGTTATTCCTCTTGTATGATCAGTTCAGAGGGATTAAGTGACATTTCCAACATTACGCCACTTGAAAATGCAGAGGATGGTTTGTAAAATGACCTTTTGCCTCTGCGCTTCTTTGACTGATTTGCTTTGCCTCCCTTCAAATTTCTGAAACAAAGCTCAAGTCCTAGGTAGTTTAATCTTGTCATCCCAGGGAATGATCAGACCCTGGAGAAGGCCTAGATCCTGATGCGTTTGGATATTTCTCCAAATGGAATACAAATGGCTCAAGAAAGACAAACCAGCCGAAAGAAAGTCATTAATTCATAAAAGGAATGATTGACACAAAAAGGTGAAAGAGAACTCAGCCTTCAACATTAGAAAACCAGAGAAAATGGAACAGGCATAGACGTTAAGAGCAAGAGACAGAGCTACTCAGATAGAACTGGGTTGTTTCCTAACCAAGAAAACCCATTTCCCATCTTTAGGGTGTCAGATAAAAACACTTCTGTACTTAGGTAAGGAAAGATCCTATTCAAAGAGACAACCGCAATAGGGAAAACGTTCCAATCTCAAGATCTGCAAGTGTCTCAGAAATCAGCATATGTTCACCATACCTCAACAAAGCAGTTGACACAAAAAAGAAAAAAGGAGAAAAAAAGCTTTTCTTTTATAAGGAGGGGTCATTAGGACTAGCGGGAACTCTTAAAGCGACTAGCAGGAACAGAGCAAGGGATAACATGATAGAGGAGATCTGACAGGAAACATTTTGGCCGTGGTCAGCTGAATCTGAGGGTGCGGTGTTAAAGGGAGATGTTCTGTATTTTAGTGCTTGCTCAGACTTGGGGGACAACCAGAATTCTGGGGTCCTAGGAGAGAAGTCTGACCAAAGTTTGGTCAAGCCAAGGCAGAGGGTAAGAAACGGGCAATTGTAAACACTTGATCAGGAGTCATTTGTAGTACTGACCTCTGAAAAAAACTCATCTATTTTATCTGCCTTTTTTTAAATTTTATGTGCCTTTCCCCCTACAGTGCAGGTTCATTCCTGCCTCTTTCCTTTAATTCTGCTATAATTAGAAAACCCTGTTATCCTACTTGCCCAACCCTGACCTCACCCTACTGCTAAACCAAATTTCCCTGGATGGAGACATAAATGATCCACCCAATTCTGAGGCCTGCTCTGCCCCATTATAGAAGGTGGCCCCAGGCTGGCTGGTGGATTCCCATGAAGTGGTGACTAAGCCTTGGCACAGGAAGCCCTGCTGGATTGCATTTCCTGGATTTCAGTTTGAACTGGAACATTCCTCAGATTTAACTCATTTTCGTTCTGATGGAGCAACTTTTTGAAGTGGCAATTCTGAATCCTTACCTCTGGCCTGTTATGACACTCGATGACCCTACTCCTGAATTCCTTGGAAAGCTTAATTTAGAATGTAAATGATTTCAGAGTAGACAATGTTTATTGCCTCCTCAAGTTTCTGGTAAGAGATAAGTGGTTCTTTTGACCACGTGGAATCTTGCTTTAAGAATCCCCAGTTCAATGTAGTCTATGACCTTCACAGTAGATAAAAACACATCTTGGGGTGCCCGGGTGGCTCAGTCGGTTGGCCGTCCGACTTCGGCTCAGGTCCGTGAGTTTGAGCCCAGGGTCAGGCTCTGTGCTGTCAGTTCGGAGCCTGGAGCCTGCTTTGGATTCGGTGTCTCCCTCTCTCTCTGCCCCTCCCCCAGTCACGTTCTGTCTCTATCAAAAAAAAAAAAAATGAATAAACGTTAAAAAAAAATTTAGAAAAACACAAAACACATCTTAGCCCCACCAGTAGTTTTTAAAATCAAGACTGGAGACATTCAGTAGAAGTTCAATTATTATTATTATTATTATTTTTTTTTTTTATGAAAGATTCTCGTAGTTGGGCAGAAGTGCTTCAGGGGCCATTCAGGAGGAATGAGTGAGGTAAGAAGACCGGTTTTTTTCAACGTTTTTTTTTTTTTTTTTTTAATTTTTGGGACAGAGAGAGAGAGCATGAACGGGGGAGGGGCATCGAGAGAGAGGGAGGCACAGAATCGGAAACAGGCTCCAGGCTCCGAGCCATCAGCCCAGAGCCTGACGCGGGGCTCGAACTCACGGACCGCGAGATCGTGACCTGGCTGAAGTCGGACGCTCAACCGACTGCGCCACCCAGGCACCCCAGAAGTTCAATTATTAAGATGCACATTTTATTCTGCAATATGAGTGAACTGAAAGGTGCAACAAAGCTTGTAGAATTCCTTTATATTGTTGTTTCTTTTATGTTGTTATTTTAGAGGAGTTACAGAAAGACAAGAAACTACTTGAAGAACAGTTTATGATCTCTTTAATGCAGCTCCTCCTTTCCTATTCCAAGGATATTTCTTGACATCTCCTTATTTCTAGCTTTTACTGTGATAATTGTTAATTGTAATCCAAATTCCTCTCACAGAGATTAAATTATATCCCCAAAGAAGGTGAGGTAGTTCCTAGGGACTGCATCAGTCAAATCAATTTGGATTAATGCTGTTCTTACAAGTGCAGGATGCAAATTACAATGAAACACGGGGCGGGGGGAGGGGGGTGTCTTGATAATTTACTGCAATATACCAAAGGCCACCATACATATCCCAGAGGTGAAGGCTTAAAATGCTCAAAGCTCAAAAAGGCAAATTAAAGATACACTTTTTATATCTAAAAAAAAAAAAACCTATGATTAAAATGTGTGTCTGGATTACTGGCAACAATTTTAATTTCCTGGGTCTGTCAGAGAGAGAGACAGAGACAGAGACAGAGAGAAGAAAAGAATATGCGAGACGAACACCATAATGTCAGGATGTGGTCATGGAGAAAGATAATGGCAATGGCTCAGGCCTGATTAAAGTTAAGGAGAAAAAAAAATAACTTACATAAATGGTATGGTGTTGTTCTTCTGTAAATGAATCATTAGAAAACGATGGAAAAGTTCATTTCCCACAGCCCACCATATATTCTTCCTGAGTCTGATGCCAGAGTGCATCTTATTTACTGTTCTGTGTATTAAAACCTGTCATTTTATAAAGGAAAACCATGTCTGAAGTTGATCAAGAGTGTATAGTTGTTACCTAGGAAACAAATATAATTCCTACCACTATTGTGTACTTTATTTTAAATGAGGAATTGTATCCTTCTCAATTATTCAGTAAGATGGGAAAGTGGTAAACAATGCTATAAATCTCTAGAATTCACTCATGGTAATAGCACATTAAACACTTGGGCAACTAGAATTCACACAGCCAAACAGAACTGATTCTATAAGGATCACGAACAAAACAGGGGAAGGAAATTGGCTACTGAGCACGAGTACTGCTCTGCGTCTTATCTAATTGTACATGGCCTAGGTTAGCTGAGCTGGGACATCTCCTGCTGTGTCAGAAATAGATAACAGTTCGTAAAGTTGATAATAATTGACAAAGAAAAAAACTGTGCTGCAAATGACAGGATGCCTCAGAGGATTATCAAATGTATTATCTTGAAAAGATTGGATTTTCACAAGACTATCAAATGGGCGGAGGGAAATAGGAGAGTAAGAAAACTAAGACAGTTAATTGAATTTGCAAGACACATTGACTGTGACAAGGAGAAAATCAAGGGAATTACATGGATAATTCAAGGAAAAAAGGACACCCTCTCTTAAAGCCTTGAAGTTTCACTTTATAGTTTATAAAGTGTGTGTTTGTGTGTGTGTGTGTGTGTGTGAGAGAGAGAGAGAGAGAGAGAGAGAATTTAGTGAGTTTTGGAACTATCTTAATATTTTTTTAAGTAATTAAAAATATTTTTTTCACTTACTTATTTTTGAGAGAAAGAGAGCTTGAGAGAAAGAGAGCAGGGGCAGAGACAAAGGGAGACACAGAAACTGAAGTAGGCTCCAGGTCCTGCGCTGTCAGCACAGAACCTGACGCAAGCCTAGAACTCAAGAAACCTGAGATCATAACCTGAGCCAAAGTCTGACGCTTACCCAACTGAGCCACCCAGGCGCCCCTGGGACTATCTTAATGGTAATGGTAATGGAACCAATACTATTCTCACCATGGCTTTATTCACATGAGAAAAATGCTCTATATATTTGCGTGATGAAGTGGAAAGAATATCATCTTAGGAATTAGGGAACCTGCACTTTGCTGCTCACTAATTGTGTAACTTGGCAAAGCCACTTACACTTAAAATTATGTTTTCCTGCTTTGAAGTGGTCCACATAATCTTTTTATTAATTTGACTTGGAAGCCAGATATTCACATAGATACCTAGGATTGGGTTAGAACTAAACCCAGCCACATAATTGATTTTAAGCATCCTCAACTCTACAATCTGCAGCTGCCTTTCCCCCTAACAATTTGGATTTCCATTAAAAAAGAAAAGTTTAGAAGTGAAATTGTTGGATCATATGGTAGTTCTATTTTTATTTTTTGGAAGGAACTCCATACTGGTTCCCATAATGTCTATGTCAATTTACATTCCAATTACATAAAATTACATACAATGTCAATCTACATACCAATTACATTACAGTGCACAAGGGGTCCCTTTTCTCCACATCCTCACCAACACTTGCTACCTTTTAACTTTTTGATAAGAGGTATTTTAACAGGTGTGTAGTGATGTCTTGCCGTGATTTTGATTTGCATTTTTGGATGATTAGTGACGTTGAGTGATTTTTCATATACCTGTTGGTCATTTATATGTCTTCTTTGGAAACATGTCTATTCAGGTCCTTTGCCCATTTTTTAATCAGGTTGCATAGAAGTCCCAAAGACCCTAATAAAAAGCATGCGCCCTAGGTCCTGCCATGCTTTCTCTGCCTGTACCCTGCCTTGACCTCCCCCCTCAAGGTGTGCTGAGCACCTCTTCCAGGACTTGTGAGTAATAGATACCACTATTTCACTTGTAGTCTTTTGTTGAACCATGGCTCATCACTGGTACCCCAGGGCTCTATATAAATGTTAATTTAACAAAATCACAACAACATACAATTGAATTTTATTCAACTTTAGAAAACAATTTTTTTAATGTTTCTTTTTGAGAGAGACAGAGACAGAGAGAGACAGAGAGAGAGACAGAGCGTGAGCAGGTTAGGGGCAGAGAGAGAGGGAGAGACAGAATCCAAGCAGGCTCCAGGCTCTGAGCTGTCAGCACAGAGCCTGACACAGGGCTTGAACTTATGAACTGCGAAATCATGACCTGAACTGGAGTCAGACACCTAACTGACTGAGCCACCCGGACGCCCCAGAATTTTATTCAACTTTAAAAAGAAGGAAATCCTGCCATTTGTGACAACATAGGTAAGCCTTGAAGACATTATGCTAAGTGAGGTAAGCCCAAGAAATGTATGATCTCGCTTATATGGGGAATAAAAAAAAAAAATTGAACTCATAGAAGTAGAGAGTAGAATGGCGGTTATGGGTAGGAGGTAGGAGCTGTCTATCAGTCAATGGGTACAAAGTTGCAATTATGTAGGATGAATAAGTCTAGAGGCCTAATGTACAATATGATGACTATGGCTAATAATACAACACTGAATACTGGGAACATGAGAGGTGCTCTAATTACATACACAAAAAGGTAACTCTGAGAGGAGACATGTTAATTAGCTAAAGTATAGTGATCATTTCACTATATATAGGTATATCTGGTCATTATGTTGTACACTTAAAATACATACAATGGTTTTTAAAATAAATAAATAAAAAGAAAAAAGAAAAGCAAACATAATAATTTTGGTAACAGCTGCCTATTTATGTTGTCAGTGATTACAACTGTTTATTAATTGAAATGAAGAAAACAATCTATGTTTCTTGCTGTAATATCAGTACATTACTAGGTTTATATCCCAAGTAATATTTTTTGGTGATAATTTCAGTAATAGCTTAGCCTTAGACTTTATCCTTCAAACTTAATGTGACACATCATGGAAGTCAGCCTTAATTTTCTTGAGCTGTATATGGATCTAATAAAATAAAATCAACTCAAATATCTTACATTTGCCTCCTTCATATTAAGCTGGCCCTCATGGGAATTACAAAGACATCGTGGCAATGGTCCTGAACCAGTTAATAATAAAAATCTTTTTCCCTGAAGAAATTAATATACCATTTTGGGTACAATTTATTATTACATATTCATTTTAGATGGAACAGCAGGCAGCCTCAAGTAGAGATATTATAATAGTGTCCTCAAAGTCCCTGCCTGCTACTGCTGATCAGAACCTACATGCTTAATTCTTACTACACATCAATTATCTGCAGACTTTGAAATAACCACTTAATGCATCAGTTAATTAAATTTAAAGTCAGCATGTAAATGACCGAAATATCATTTAAAAATTTTACTTATAGATATTTTCTTTATTTGATGAATCTTGGATCATCATAGATGAAAATAAAACTACATAAAAGGGAAGCACATAATGGCCTATAAAATATTGACATTGAAGAAAATGTTCTTAAATACAGAGAAATACCAGTCCTTAATTTTTGTAAAGACTCCTCGTTGTTCAGCATAGAAAAAAACAAGAAAACGTCAGCTAATAGTAAAAAAGAATTGGACTTCATTCCTCACATGGAGGTACAATTCTTCAAAGGGTTTACTAGTTATCCCAACTGAAATAGCACTCCTCTGTAGCCTGGATGAAAGGCCGATTTACCTCTATTATCCTGTTTACACAAGAATGCACTGAACTCCTAGTGAGGATTTTTTTTTTTTTTACTTGAACATCTACTTTTTTTTAATTTAATTTATTTTTTAAATTTACATCCAAGGTAGTTAGCATATAGTGCAACAATGATTTCAAGAGTAGATTCCTTAGTGCCCCTAACCCATTTAGCCCATCCCCCCTCCCACAACCTTTCCAGTAACCCTCTGTTTGTTCTCCATATATAAGAGTCTGTTATGTTTGGTACCCGTCCCTGTTTTTATATTATTTTTGCTTCCCTTCCCTTATGTTCATCTGTTTGGTATCTTAAAGTCCTCATATGAGTGAAATCATATGATATTTGTCTCTCTATGACTGACTAATTTCACTTAGCATAATACCCTCTAGTTCCATCCATGTAGTTGCAAATAGCAAGATTTCATTCTTTTTGATTGCCGAGTAATATTTCATTGTGTGTGTATATATATATATATATATATATATATATATATATATAAAATACTCCATTGTGTGTGTGTATACACACACACACACACACACACACACACACACCACATCTTCTTTATCCATTCATCCATCGATGGACATTTGGGCTCTTTCCATAATTTGGCTATTGTTGAGAGCGCTGCTATAAACATTAGGGTGCATGTGCCCCTCAAAACAGCATACCTATATCCCTTGGATAAGTACCTAGAAGTGTGATTGCTGGGTGGTAGGGTAGTTCAATTTTTTGAGGAACCTCCATACTGTTTTCCAGAGTGGCTGCTGCACCAGTGTGCATTCCCACCAGCAGTGCAAAAGAGATCCTCTTTCTCCACATCCTCGCCAACATCTGTTGTTGCCTGAGTTGTTAATGATAGCCATTCTGACAGGTGTGAGGTGGTATCTCATTGTGGTTTTGATTTGTATTTCCCAGATGATGAGTGATGTTGAGAATCTTTTCATGTGTCGGTTGGCCATCTGGATGTTTTCTTTGGAGAAGTATCTATTCATGTCTTTTGCCCATTTCTTCACTAGATTATTTGTATTTTGGGTGCTGAGTTTGATAAGTTCTTTATTTCTTTTTAATAATTAAAAAAATTTTTTTAACGTTTGTTCATTTTTGAGAGACAGAAAGAGAGAGAGAGACATTGCATGAGCGGGGGAAGGGCAGAGAGAGTGGGAGACACAGAATCCAAATCCGGCTCCAGGCTCTGAGCTCTCAGCACAAAGCCTGATGTGGGGCTAGACCTCACTGACCACAAGATCATGACCTGAGCTGAAGTTGAGCACTTAACTGACTGATCCACCCAGGCATGACTGATATGGTTTTTTATAGATTTTGGATACTAACACTTTATCTGATATGTCATTTGCAAGTATCTTCTCCTATTCCGTTGGCTGCCTTTTAGTGTTGCTGATCATTTCCTTCTCTGTGCAGAAGTTTTATATTTTAATGAGGTCCCAATAGTTCATTTTTGCTTTTGTTTCCCTTGCCTCTGGAGACGTGTTGAGTAAGAAGTTGCTGTGGCCAAGATCAAAGAGGTTTTTGCCTGCTTTCTCCTTGAAGATTTTGATGGCTTCTTGTCTTACATTTAGGTCTTTCATCCATTTTAAGTTTATTTTTGTGTATGGTGTAAGAAAGTGGTCCAGGTTCATTTTTCTGCATGTTGCTGCCCTTTTTTCCCAGCACCACTGGCTGGAGAGACTATCTTTATTCCATTGGATATTCTTTCCTGCTTTGTCAAAGATTAGTTGGCCACACATTTGTGGGTCCATTTCTAAGTTCTCTATTCTGTTTCATTGAAATGAGTGTCTGTTTTTGTGCCAGTACCATACTGTCTTGATGTTTACAGCTTTGTAATACAGCTTGAAGTCTGGAGAATTTTTGAAAACCATAGTGAAATCCTGGTCTGGTTTTGAGCAAAGAAAGAGGGCATTGAGAGCTGCTACAACACTGAGCAGAGGAACACTGCCGGGAGTGTGCAGGCCTCTGGTGGAGGAAAATCAGGCACCTGACCAGAATCTGGGGATGATTCCAAGTCATGGGACACAATGCTTTTGGCTCTAACAATGGGTGAGACCACTAGAACATTTTCTGACGTAGTCCTAAAGATTCTTTCCTCAAGATTCAAGAGAAAAGTCACAAAATCAAAGAAAACTGATCATGGGTCTCCATTTGGGAATCCAATAACCTTCAGGCAACATCTGTGGCTGTGAGAGAAGCTACACTGATGTCAGTGAAGACAAGTGTCAGGTGCTGAAAAAGGGATACTAACTAAACTTGTTACTGACCACACAACAGAATGGCCAGTAACCCATCCAAAAACAGTTTAAAGCTGCCAAGGAGAAGACATGAGGCATCAAGAACTCTACTACGGAGAAGAATTGGTTTGGGGATTTGGGATTCCAACTGGCTTGTCATATCCAAAGATATGAACTGGAATCAAAGATATTTTATTTATTTATTTAAAGATTTTTATTTATTTATTTTAAAACAATTTTTTAATGTTTATTTATTTCTGAGAGAGAGACAGACAGAGCACAAGCAGGGGAAGAGCAGAGAGAGGGAGACACAGAATCCCAAGCAGGCTCCAGGCTCTGAGCTGTCAGCACAGAGCCCAAAGCGGGGCTCGAATCCACAAACTGTGAGATCATGACCTGAGCCGAATTTGGACACTTAACCGACTAAGCCACCCAGGCGCCCCAAAGATGTTTTAGTTATATGCACTTCTCTAGAATATTTATGTCTCTATTATATTTACTTATCTTGCTCCACTGGATTAAAACACTGGGAAGGCAGGATGGATTTTTAAGGATTATCTGAAATATTTGTCAAATCAGGAGGCCCTCAAAACTCTTTCCCTCAAAAGATTTAGTATGGCAACACTAACATATGGAAGCACATATCTTGGATGAAAGATTCAGCTTCTGGCTATCACTTCTTTTTTCCTAGTTGCATACCATTAAGTGAAATGACATTTTAAACAAGTCATCTCAAGAAGCAACAGCTTTACAAACTGTTTCTACCGACTGTCCTAGCAGTAAAAAGCTGCCCAGAGGGGCCCTGTCACCAGTGAGATCCTCCTTCTTCAGACATATCAAGCAAGCCCAGAACCTATGCGCTAGTTTTAACTCCTTTCTCTCGAGCTCCAGGAAATTTAATACCAATTTACACCTTGTTGAAGAAACCAAAGGCCTGTGCTTTTGTTCTCTACAGGCTCCCAAATACCCCTGGCATAAAATAACACTGTCAAGGAGGAAAGTTAAGACATCCTAAATACGTTTGTGGTTTGTTTTTAAAATTTCAGACCTTATGTAAAACTCTTCCAAGTCTGTTACCCAGAACAATTTGACTTTTCCATGGATGACTACAGTAATCCCTGCCCCCTTACCTAGAGTTACTGTTACCTGCGGTCAACTGGTCAACCAGCGTCTGGAAGCAGATGATCCTCCTTCTGATGTATCATCAGAAGGTAACAGTAGTAGGCTACTGTGCCTACGTCATTCACCTCCCTTCATCTCATCACACAGGCATTTTATCATCTCACATAATCACAAGGAAAAGGTGAGTACACTACAATAACATATTTAGAGAGAGAGAGAGAGAGGCCACATTCACATAACTTTTATTGCAGTATATTGTTCTAATTATCCTATTTTATTACTAGTCATTGCCGTTAATTTCTTACAGTGCCTAATTTATAAATTACACTTTATCATAGGCATGCATATATAAGGCAAACATGGTATATACAGGGTTAGGACAATCTGTGGTTTCAGGTTTCCTCTGAGGGGGTTTTGGAATATATCCCCTGCATAGAAGGAGGGACTACTGCATCTCACTTTCCCAGACCCAATGCCAGGTCCTCTCCTTTGAAGAGAAATTTTTAAAAAATGCATTGTCACTCATGATCCAGACCTACCCTTCTGCCAGTGGTCATCCTAGATTATGTTTCTCCTTCCAGATCACACTGGGATGAAAGAGCCTGAGTCTCAATGGTAATGTGGAGATAGTCATCTAAGCATCTAAGTATCTACCCACCAGGGACCTAAACACATGGGAAACAGGACCCACTCTGAAAATGTGACTTGGAGGATAAGTGATTATTATTTGTTCTCAAGTTTAATGTATAAATTTCCTAAATTCCTGTCATTCATTTGGCTGAATTTTTATTTAATTTGTTTTTAATGTTGGAATTATGTAATCTTTGTGCATATAAATTATGACTGACATGAAAACAATATTTGAGCTGCATAGGTTTATTGGGTAGAGATTCCCAATTTAGGAAAACACCCTTTGTATAAAATGTCTGTGATCAATAATTCTTTGTCAGATGTCAACCTCATGCATAAAACATCTTACATATGCATAATTGGTGGCACATTAAAATAGCCTTTAAAATAATTTTCTTCTCTTTTCTTTGTCTATTCCAATCTTCTTCATTTTTTTTCCAAATAAAATGGGCACCCACTTTGTTTTCCATGAAATTACTCTCCAGACTCTTCAAATGTATTCCTCTCAGAGCTGTCCTCTTAGAGTATTCATTTAGTTCTGAAAGCAGCATTCATCTGATTTGTCTCTGCAATCATTGTTTCAGATGAGCGCATTCCCAAGGACAAATTTAAAAGCACTAATGCAGCTTTATCTCTTTGAAGTGGCCTACTCTGTCACAGGCATTCGGCATTACGGAGCTCTCTGGTCCAGCTCTAGCGTTCTCAGTAAGTACCTCCGAGTTTTTATTCTGCTTTCACAAGAGCACTGCACTCTTTGCTCTCAGTATGTTATGGAAGGTGCTTCTCCAAGGAGGGTGAACAGGGGATCCCAGAAAGAAAGGAAATGATTCCAGCTGGAGGAAATGAGAAAGCTTGGTCAGTTTCCCAGTCTTGGTGAAATCCGTATTTCACGGAAGTGACCGTGAATCTTGCTGTTGACAAGGTTGAAAACAAACATTTAATTAGGGCTATATGGAGTTAAGCTGACAGGCTCAATATATCTGTGTGTGTGTGTGTGTGTGTGTGTGTGTGTGTGTGTGTGGTGTAATATGTGTAAACAGGTGACTTTTATTTCAAAATCAAGTGATTCCTAGTTAAAAGTGTTTCAGTTGTGTAGTACACTATACCCTATTAGAAATAAGACTTGTTGTTAAGTGTGCATTTGCTAAGAAGTGCTTCTTATCAACTCTAAGAAACATATCTTGAGTATAATTTTCAGGCAGCCCCATCCTGTTCACATTGCCTTTCTTCACAGTACCTGAAAAGGTTTTTTAACTCAAGATTTTATAGCAACAAAAAAGATTAGCTGAGAATGATTGAGCCCACTCTATGGCTTGAACTCTGGTGCTTAATAAACATTTAACTTAACATCAAGCAACAACTAGAATTTATACAGAAAGGATTTTATTGTGATCCCTAAAAAAATAGAAGACACTCTTAGGCACCTGAGGTTTTGAAATGTGTGTGTGTGTCTTTTTTTCCACAACACTTCTCTTTGGACTGTGTTGTTTTATTGGAACTTGCTTTCTACTTCCCGTGTCCCCAGACATAGAACCATGAGTTAGGGAAAAGAACATGGTGTTAAAAGTGTGACATTTGAAATCAACCACTTGCTCTAGTTCTTACTACTTGTTCGAATCGGGCAAGCTACTTAACCTCTCCGACTTTCAGTTTATTCCTCTATAAAACAGGGATAGCAACATGTCAGTTATTTAAAACTCACCATATTGTTAGGCCATCAGGGTAATTCTCTCAAGGAACACAGATAGTCTTGCTAAACAGTATGTCTCCAACACTACACAGGACACTGTAATGTTGGAACAGAAGATATCCATTCCTCTGTAGTATATGATTGCAAAATGTTCTGAATCAATGTACACCATTTGGTTCTACGCAACTCAGAGGTCCCTTTCGTAGAATAAGCTAAACATTTTGATGTGTATGAATATTTGCTGTTCCTTGATACCTTTTTTACCCTTGTTAAAAAGTAAGTCTCAGACCAAATTCTGTATTCATATGGCATTAAACATGTATCAGCAGGCAGGCATAAGAGTTCTAATGTTGTTATTGTTGAAGTTTGACAATGACCCAGCTTGCTGTCTTTTTAAACAAATAATACCTGATATGAATAAGTTGCTAGAAACAGGCCTAACAGTACTTCAGAGGCTGATTTTGTTACCTTTATAAATTGGTATCAGGCCAAAGGAAAAAAAAACCAAAATTCTGTCACTGAAAGATTAGACTCAAATCCATTTAGCAATTTAGCCTTAGGTGACATCCTGTTATGGGCTCAATGGTTGTGTCTCTCCCCACCAATTCATATATTGAAGCCCTAATTCCCAAAGAGGTGATATTTGGAGGTGAGACCTTTGAGAGGTAAATGGGTTTAGATTAGGTCATGAGGGTGGCACCCTCACAATGGGGTTAGTGCCCTTATAAGAAGAGGAATACAGACAGCTCTCCATGCACAACCACTGAGAAAAGTCCATTTGAGGACACAGCAAGAAGACAGCTGACTATAAGCCAGGAAGACAGCCCTCATCAAGAACTGAATCTGTCAGCACCTTGGCCTTGGACTTCCCAGCTTCTAGAACTATGAGGGATGTCTGTTGCTTGAACCACTCAGTGTGTGGTATTTGGTAGAGGAGGTCATGCTGACGAAGATACATCCCAAACAGTACAGGTGACAGATTTCATGCAAATCTTAAGTGTGTTTCCATACTACTTTAACCAATACATATCTTGCATTACATTCATTTCACAATTGAGAACCCATTTCTACCCCCCATTATACTGATTAACACACCACTAAATTCACCAATGAAAATCCATTTCTGAAATTAATTATGCTAATTAGCCACTCATCTGGCATTTCATTAAATATAAGGATAGATGAAGCTCATGTTATAAAGGCTTCTCAAATGGGGATTTTTGCCGTAATATTGGCTGACTACAGATAGAGTGTGGATTTTTTTTTATTGCAACGAATAACAGTCTGACAGTCCCAAAGTAAAGTAAAAACCACTAATGTACACTTTCATATCCCATTTTATGCTGAAGAATTTTAGAGGTAAGTTACCAATATCATGACACCAGGTATCTCATCTTTTCTCTCTGTCTCTCTTTCTCTGATCTATGGTTTCTATTCCATTTTTCTACCGAAGGTAGAAACCAGGTTAATTTAGGGGCAGGATGATTCCTCCTTGAATCTGTGGCAGCAGCTCATACCTCTCCATGACCTCACACAACATTTGCAGAAGCCATGACACCCTGTTACTTCCTTTTACCAGATATAGCCCTCTGGATTCACACCCCTGAAGTTTTTATAGTTCCACAATTCCATGATTACTATGTGTGACCTATAATGCCCTGGTATTGGTTCACACTGCCTTATCCTCTAGGATAATAAAGGAAAATGTATGGGGGGAAATTGGAGAACTTTCTAGGCTAGGGAATACAGTGCAGTTGTCTGCCACACAGAGCCTACAAATGGGCCACACATATGACAAATCTGTTTCCTAAATCTTCTTCGCTTTCCCCCCCACATTTTGGAGGCATACTTCGTTAGACCATTTGTAGAAACAGAATAACCCAAAAGCAAGCAATGGAGGGGACTTTACTTGTGGAAAGAGCTAAAATTTCAAAAACCCAGATGTAATATAATCTAAACACACATACTGTGCCTATTCTGTACTTTAACATGAAAATGTGAATTTGAAACAGTTAGTAATGTGTGCAAATGGATTAGATATCTTTGCTTTTGCCAACATGAAATGTGTAGGTCTTTTAATTTGTTTTGGTGAGTAGGGGTTTAAGGAAATAAGTATGGGTGATATATGCCTATTTCAGCCTCCTTTTACCCTCCACACTTTGGCAAGACTCATAGATCTTGGCTGGAGAATTAGTCCTTTCTTGGCTTTTGTTTCTCTTTTCCTCACTTTATATTTTATATAGAAACTATTTCCTCTTGAGTTCCTTCTTACACCTTAATTCAGTGGCCCATTCTAGTTTATTCATTCCAGATGTTTCTTATGCAGAGCATAAAATACATAATGTATGACATACTTGTGGGTAGCCATGCTTTTTCATTCAACCTTATATTGGGTTTCTTGGCATCCTAAATTTTTTTAGGTGATGAGATTTCATGTAACACAGTAACAATGTTTCACATTATCTGGTATTATATGCATTTAAAAGAACTTCAATTATTTTACAAATAGCACACTCATTCATTTTGTGTGGCTACAGAGGATAAGATTTCAGATGTGTATTTATGAAGTAGGATTTAGAAAAAGAAGATTTTGTGTGTGTGTGTGGCCTAGAAAATCTGATTGATTCTTTTAAACCACTGGGCTATATGTACATTGAAAGAAATGTGAAGAATTAATCAGAAGATAAATCTGTTGTACTAGGGGTCGGAAATATATCTGATGAAACAATAATTATATATATATATATATATATATATATATATATATGTTTATATATGTGTATGTTTATATAGATGTTTAGAAAGGTTGTAAAGGTAAAATCACATGGAAAAATATACTTAGAAATATTCTGAATGTTGTATTTGCATAATAAATGTTAAAATTTATTTAAAATTTATTCAAAATAGATTTAAAAGACTTTGCCTCAATCATAACATTTAATATAATAAATAGATGGCATAAATGAGAGAATGCTCACAGTGTTCATATTCTTATGATCACAACAGTGAGGTGATGCCAGAATATTTTTGGAATTTGGCTAAATTGGGGACTTATACATAAACATAATAAAGTCTGGAAGGTTTGTAATGAAAGCTCTCCACAAACTGGGTATAGAGGGAACATACTTCAACATAATAAAGGCCATATATGACAAGTCCATAGCTAACATCATATTCAATGATGAAAAGCTGGAAGGTTTTCGTACAATCAGGAACAAGACAAGGATTCTCACTCTCTCCACTTTTATTCAATATAGTTTTGGAAGTCTCTGCCAGAGCAATTAGGCAAGAAAAATAAATAAAAGGCATTCAAATTGGGAAGGAAGAAGGAAATCTGTCACTATTTGCAGATGACATATTATATAGAAAAAAAGCCCTAAAGATTCCATTGAAAACCTGTTAGAATTAATAAACAAATTCAGTAAAGTTGTAGGATACAAAATCAATACACAAAAAATGTGCTGCATTTCTTTATACTAAGAATGAACTATCAGAAAAAGAAATTAAGAACAAAAATCCCACTTACAACTGCATCAAAAAGAATAAAATAACTGTAAATAAATTGAACCAAGGAGGTAAAAGGACTATATTTTGAAAACTACAAAACTTTAATGAAAGAAATTGAAGAAGACACAAATAAATGGAAAGGTATTCTATTCATATATTGGAAAAATTGGTATTGTTAAAATGTCCATGCTACACAAGGCAATCTACACATTAAGAGTAACCCCTATCAAAATTCCAAAGGCATTCTTCACAGAAATAAAACATATAATCTTAAAATTTATACGGTACCATAAAAGATCCTGAATAGCCAAAGTAATTTTGAGAACGAAAAAAGCTGGAGGCATCACAGTACCTAATTTCAAACTATATTATAAAGACATAGTAATTAAAACAATATAATATTGGCATAAGAACAGAAAGGTAAATCAATGAAATAAAATAGTGAGCCCAGAAAGAAACTCATGTGTATATGGTCAATAACAGTGACAAAGGAGACAAGAATATATAATGGGGAAAGGACAGTCCCTTCTACAAATGATGTTGGGAAACCTGGACAGCAACATGCAAAAGAATGAAACTATCTTACATCATATACAAAAGTTAATTCAAAATGGATTAAAGACTTGAATAAAGACCTGAAACCATAAAAATCTTGGGAAAAAACATAGGTAGTAAGCTCCTTGACATAGGTCTTGGTGATGATTTTTTTGAATCTGACACCAAAAGCAAAAGAAACAAAAGCAAGTGGTCTACATCAAACTAAAATACTTCTGTATAGCAAAGTAAGCCATTAACAAAGTGAAAAGGCAACCTCCTGAGTGAGAGAGAGTAATTGCAAATCATATAAGAGGCTACTATCCAAAATTTACAAAGAACTGATACAACTCACTAGCAAATAAACAAACAAAACCCCAGGCAATCCAATTTTAAAAATGGGCAGAAGATCTGAATAGACATTTTTCCAAAGATGATATACAATTGAACAACAGGTATATGAAAAAATGCTTAATATCATTAATCATCAAGGAAATGCAAACCAAAGCCAAAATAAACGGTCACCTCACACTTGTTAGAATGGCTATCATCAAAAAGACAAGAAATAACAATTGTTAGTGACGATGTAAAGAAAGGGGAATCCTTGTGCATTGTTGGTGGGAATGTAAATTGGCACAGATAATTCTCCTGCCCCATAGATTACTACAATACCAACAGTTCTCCAGTATAATGCAGTAGGTTACAGCTGAAAGAGCTCCATGAGGTGAACTTAGTCTTAGGGAGAGAACTTAGGGAACCCCAAAGTCAATAGGGGAGACAAAACAAGGGCAGTAGTTGGGACACCTGGGTGGCTCAGTTGGTTAAGCATCTGACTTTGGCTCAGGTCATGATCCCACAGTTGGTGGTTTTGAGTCCCACATCAGTCACTGTCCTGACAGCTCAGAGACTGGAGCCTGATTCAGATTCTGTGTCTCCCTCTCTCTCTGCCTCTTCCCCCATTCACACACTCTCTCTCAAAAATAAATAAGCATTAATTTTTTTAAAGGACAGTAGAGAAATTTGAGCTTCTGGTAGCTATAGCAAACATTAAGTACAGTTCAACTCCTAGCCATATGAAATATAATCTTACACTAAAGTCTTATCTGCCTCAGTTACTATTACCTGATATATCATGCCCAACTTTCCCCCCCCCCACACACACATGCACACAAATTTACAAAGCATGCAAAAAGGCAAGAAGAAATACAGTCTTCAGGTCAGGCATTAATATGATTCAAATATTTCACAGATGTTAAATTATCAGAGAATTTGAAGTTTACAATTCATATGTTAAGGACTCTAATTGAGAATTACAAAACATGAAAGAAAAGATGGGTAATGTAAGCAGTGAGAGGGAAACTCTAGGAAATAATCAAAAGGAAATACTAGAAATTTAAAAAGCACAGTAACAGAAGTGAATAATGATTTTTATGGGCTCATCCGTAATTGGACACAATGGAGGAAAAATTTAGTGAATCTAAATGTAGGTTAATAAGAACTTCTCCAACTGAAATGCACAGAGAAAAATGAATAAATAAAACAGAACAGAACTTTCAAAAACTATGGGACAATTTCAAAATATGTGAGACATTAGTAATTGGAGTAGCATTGCAAGGAGAGAAAACAGAGAAGAAGAAATATTTTCATAATGGCTAAGAACATTCCAAAATTAATGGCACCAAATCACAAATCTAAGAAATTTGGAGAACACTAAGCAGGATAAATACCAAACCAAACCAAACCAAACCAAATCAAACAAAAACAATAAAACAAAAAAACCTCCCCCCAAAAAACACCAAAAAAACAGAATGAGAGCAACAACAAAACTATACATAGGCATATCATGTTCAAATTGAACAAAAACCAAAGACAGAAAATCCTAAAAGAAGTCACAGGAAAAAAACAAAACAAAATAAAACAAAACCAAAAAAACCTAAAATAAAAAACTTGCCAGAGAAGAACAGGATGACAGTTACAGCAGACTTCTTCCCAGAAATTATGCAATGAAGAGGAAAGTAGAATGAAATATTTAAGGTGTTGAGAGACAAACACCAATCTAGAATTCAAAATTAAGTGAAATTATCTTTCAAAAATGAAGGAGGATTAAAGACTTTCTCAGACGAAAACAGTAAATTCATTGCTAGCCTACATGCCCCACAAGAAATGTTCAAAGGAAGTCTTCAAGGGGAAAGAAAATGATACAGTTAAGAAACTCAGATCTACATTTAAAAAAAAGAAGAGAATGAGCCTGAAACATTATATATTGTTAAAAAGTAAGAAGATGCTCAAAAAATATCCACAATAATGAGATAAGTTGAAAGGACACCAGAATCAACAAAATAGTTACCCACGGCCAAAGCTAGAACAATTTGAACAGCAACAAGAGAAAGATTGTATTGAATTATAACCCAAAGTATAAAATATTCATAAGTTGTATAATTATATTTAAATATATATTTTATATATAATAAATATGAAAATACACATCAATCTCCCATGCAAGAATGTACAAATAGATTACATAGATATTCTGCCCAAAAAGAAGTGGAACATAATTCCATACTCCTGAGGTGTGAGCTAGGCACCATAACTTCCTTCCAAAGTGTACAGTAATAAAAGAAAGTAAAAAAGAGTAACTTTACAGTGAAAAAATCTGAAAATCTATTTCAGCCAGTTCATCAATATTAACATCAATAATAATAAACCTATTTTGATATCATGCAGCTTTGACATGAAATCATGAGAATGGCACTTTGCTTCTGTGCTTTCCTCCCCCAAACCTATAATCCCTCTTTAATCATGAGAAAAATGTCAGAGAAGTCTCAGCTGAGGGACTTACTACAAAATACTTAACCAGTAATCTTTTTTTTTTAATTTTTTTTTCAACGTTTATTTATTTTGGGGACAGAGAGAGACAGAGCATGAACGGGGGAGGGGCAGAGAGAGAGGGAGACACAGAATCGGAAACAGGCTCCAGGCTCTGAGCCATCAGCCCAGAGCCTGACGCGGGGCTTGAACTCACGGACCGTGAGATCGTGACCTGGCTGAAGTCGGACGCTTAACCGACTGCGCCACCCAGGCGCCCCTTAACCAGTAATCTTTAAAAACATAGAGGTCATGGAAAACAAAGAAAGTCTGGGAAACTGTCATAGCACAGAAGAGTCTAAGAAAACGTGGCAATTAAATACAATATGGTTTCCTGGATGGGATCCTGGAATAGAAAAAGAGCATTAGACCCACAAACGTATGGCCAACTAATCTTTGACAAAGCAGGGAAGAATATCCAATGGAATAAAGACAGTCTCTTCAGCAAATAGTATTGGGAAACTGGACAGCAACATGCAAAAGAATGAACCTGGACCACTTTCTTACACCTTACACAAAAATAAACCCAGAATGGATGAAAGATCTAAACGTAAGACAGGAAGCCATCAAAATCCTAGAGGAGAAAGCAGGCAAAAACCTCTTTGACCTCTGCCGCAGCAACTTCTTACATAACATGTCTCTGAAGCCAAGGGAAACAAAAACAAAATGAACTCTTGAGACCTCATCAAGGCAAAGAGCTTCTGTACAGTGAAGGAAACAATCAGCAAAACTAAAAGGCAACTAATGGAATGGGAGAAGATATTTGCAAATGACATGCCAGATAAAGGGTTAGTATCCAAGATCTACAAAGAATTTACCAAACTCAAACTCAACACTCAAAAAACAAATAATTCAGTGAAGAAAGATAGACATTTTTCAAAAGAAGACATCCAGATGGCTGATAGACACATGAAAAAATGTTCGACATTACTCATCATCAGGGAAATACAAATCAAAACCAAAATGAGACACCACCTCACAAGAGTCAGAATGGCTAAAAGTAACAATGCAGGCAAGGACAGATTTTGGCAAGGATGCGGAGAAAGAAGAACACTTTTGCACTGCTGGTGGGAATGCAAACTGGTGCAGCCACTCTGGAAAACAGTATGGAGGTTCCTCAAAAAATTAAAAATAGAACTACCCTATGACCCAGCAATTTCACTACTAGGTATTTCTCCAAAGGATACAGGTGTGCTGTTCCAAAGAGACACATGCACCCCAATGTTTATAGCAGGGCTACCGACAAGACCCGAAGTATGGAAAGAGCCCAAATGTTCATCAACAGATGAATGGATGAAGAAGATGTGGTGTATACACACACACACACACACACACACACACACACACACACACACACTGGAGTATTACTCGGCAATGAAAAAGAATGAAATCTTGCCATTTGCAACTACGTGGATGGAACTAGGGGGTATTATGTTAAGTGAAATTAGTCAGTCATAGAAAGACAAAGGTCATATGATATCACTCATATGTGGAATTTAAGATACAAAACAGATGAACATAGGGGAAGAGAAGCAAAAATAATATAAAAAACTGGGAGGGGGACAAAACATAAAAAACTCTTAAATATAGAGAACAAACTGAGGGCTGCTGGAGGGGTTGTGGGTGGGGAATGGGCTAAATGGGCAAGGGGAATTAGGGAAGACACTTGTTGGGATGAGAACTGGGTTTTATATGTAGGGGATGAATCACTGGATTCTACTCCTGAAATCATTATTGCCCTATGTGCTAACTAACTTGGATATAAATTAAAAAATTAAAAATAAATTAAAAATAAAGAAAGAAAAAAGAAAAAGAGCATTAGATAAAAACTAAGGATGTCTGAAGAAAGTATTGATTTTAGTCAGTAATAGTGTATCAATATTGGTTAATTGTGACAATATATTATACTATATACAGGTTATTGTTATACTACTGTAAGCTGTTAATAACACAGAAAACTGGGTGCAGCGGATATGAGGAATTTTTGTACTGTCCTCATACCTTTTCTGTAAATCTGAAACTACTTTCAAATTTAAAAAATTACTTAAAAAAAAAGCAGATCATTCCTGACAAATCTTAGATTATAGCTATAGATTGAAAACTTTGTCCTTTACTGCATACATTTCTGCTACTCAAAGAACAAAACAAAACAAAAACCTGCTAAAGTTTGTCCTCGTTTCTCTATAGTGCTCCAAGAAACCTCCAGATGAACTACCAGAGTGATAAAGGGAGTGATCATTTAGGCTGGGGTTTCTATGAGTAGAAGTAGCAATAGTGAGGCTCAAAGGGGTTAAAGTTTTTACGCAAAGAGGAAATGTAAAAAATCAAGCCCCCTGACAATGGATCAATGGAATTATTTGCATCAGTCACAGAAAACAAACAAACAAATAAACTTGACAACCCTTTATTTTCACTTAGGAAATTAATTGTAATTCTTTTCTAAGCTAGTGGTTCTTGACTTTCTCCAGTTATGTACACCCTGGAGAATCCAATGAAAGCTTTGAATGTTTTTCTTAAAAGAAAATGCATATAATTTTCCATACTGTTTCAGAAATTTATTAACACTCCCTGAAGCCCCTTCATTAATCCCAGATTTTACACTCCTGTTCTAAAGCTATTTACTATGCTATACATCTATGTAAAGTCAAATAATGCTCAGTCTGTAGGATAATGTCATTTCCAATTTCTGTTTCCATTGTGCTGAACTGCACTTCCTAAAATCTAACAGAGTCCCATTTTCAATTTACTTGGCATATATGAAATAACCAAATGCCTTTGTTTTGAGATTTGCTATTTGAATCTGTATCATTACATTTGCTCTTGTCGGTTTGAAAGTAGACATGAGGACCGATGCTATTTTAGTTAGTGAGAACACCACACTATGGGAGACAAGTAAATAAATATCAAACAATAACTACACTTTCACTGTAGTTTTCAGTGATTCTATACATCGTGAACAAATGGAAAATGGGATGAATTGGGCCAGATTTTTCCTAGAATAAAACTCTTTAAAAACAACAACAACAACACACAACTCCTTTTTTTTTTTTTTTTTTTTTTTTGAGAACAAATTAAGAGCCTCAAATCTGCATTAACTCATTGGATTGTTTGTCTACTATTTGGTAAATATTTCAGTAGTTTATCAAGAATTAGGCAAATTTAGCCCTTCTTTTTGTAATTTTTTTGATGCCATGATGAATCTTTTGTTTCTACTTTCTTGGGAAGTGCGATGAGTTTCACTGAAATATGCACATTAGTCATTTAATAACATCAAGTGTTCTGTTGAATTTTGTTAAAAGCCAATATCCTCTCTACTAGGAAGAACAAATTTAAATAGAAATGTTAAAATACAATTGAGGGTAAAATAGGAAGTGATATTAGGACTTATGAGTGAATAATATAACAATAATTTTAAAAACTGGTAAAATACATAAACCAGAAATATCCTTTGAAAAAGCTCCTTAAACAGTTTCCCCCAAAGCAGCTGTGTATGTGGTTTCCTGAGGAATTGTATGTGAATTTCGTTTTGTTCAGAGTAATACACTGAAACCAGAAGACTATTTTTCCATTAACCTTATGAAATAACCTAGAGATAAGTCTCATCATTTAGTACAATGAGGAAATGAATAAAGAAATGATATACTGAGCCAGATTCATCCTTAAATCTGAAATTCTCTACTATTCTAGGAAACCAGCTTATAAATTAAATGTCCTTTCCTGTCTATAGAGATACTAATAACCTTTTCTGTTAAATATG
This sequence comes from Prionailurus viverrinus, assembly GCF_022837055.1. NCBI lineage: Eukaryota > Metazoa > Chordata > Mammalia > Carnivora > Felidae > Prionailurus > Prionailurus viverrinus. The sequence goes on from NC_062573.1 coordinate 66,102,716, forward strand.
ACTTTGAGTAGTGATTGCTACGGTCATGTGTGAGCACTCATATTTCCAATCCCGTATGTTCTTAGTGTTTCTGGCTTAATAATGTAGGTAGTAGGAAGAAGATGAAATAGATAATAACAAGAAATTGGCTATTGCCTTCATGGATGGTCAAAAGTTGACTATTTGCCTTGGCCAAGTCACTTAAGCTCTATCATGTACAAAATGCAGATATTAATCCTAAAATTCATCAATTGCCCTCTAGGGGTTGTCAATCACATTTGGAAGTAACTTAGAAATGTTAAGAAGGAAAGCTATGAGCATAGATTAATTTTTCCCAAAGTAAATCTTATTTTTGGACAACAAATATGTTTGGCTATATTAGCAACTCACACTCTTTCAGTAATTTTTTACAAGTTTGGTTCAAGAATCACTCAAAAGAGGTAAATAGTCTTGCCAAATACAGAAAGATCACACATCTAGGCACATTCTCCTACATTCTACTGTGAGCCATTTTTCCAAGAAAGTTTGTGTTTTCATCCTAAACAATAATTATTCATAATTATTTTGTAGGTTGGTTTCTTGGAATTTTAAAAACTTTTGAAATTTTAACATTTTGTTTTCAGGTGTTAGAAATATTTCAGAAGTTATTAGACCACATTGTTGAATTTTTTAAATATACCTTTAGTTTTCAATTCATTAACAACCCGTATGCCAAATTTTGTTTGTAGGCTGGCTCTGAAAGCCAGGGTAACTTTCCATCAAAAGGAGGAAATTAATTATAATACATTAATACAGGGGGAAAAATACTCCCAGACAAACACATAGGAACTCTGCATGCAATATTACATACACAAAACAACAAAAACCCCAGAAATCTCAAAATTGATATCCATATATTCCAGAAAAGGAAGAGTGATGTCAAAATTGGAGCAATGAGGAAACAGAATTGTTCACTGGAGAAATGAAACAGATTTAGGCCTTCTTAACTAGGAAATTGGAGGAGAATCAATCTCCATCAATATGGGGCAAAAAGCTGAACACCACTCTCTATGGAAGAGCAAAGGTTCAGACAAGAAGTACCCAACCATAGAGAAGACAAGGAATTTCTTTGATGGTTCAGGCATAAAAAATATTCTCCTTTGCTGAATATAAAGGAGAAACATGCAGCCCAAGAGCCCCTAGTAGGCAGCATGGGATCACAGGAAAAGAAACTGCCACGAAAGCAGTCAATACCAAAAAAATCAGACATGAGAAATGAAGTATATGTCTTACTCACATATTTAAGCCACTGGATCATCTAGGGGATAATGAATCCTTCTTCTCCTTCCTTCTGGTGATGTCAAATTTAGAAGATTGAGTTAAAAATACTATCCAGTTCAGAGCACATTATCATCTGTCTGTGCAAGAACCCTCCCTTTTATGATGCTTTTCTCCTGTCATGCAGATCCCTACTCTCTTTCCCTCCCTACTGTAAGCTTCCACTCTAAAAATCTTTGCTATGCATCTATTTATGCATGCATCCTTCTAAAATTACATGCTTTCCTGTGTGTGTGTGTGCTTTTAACTTACATTAATGGTATTTCTCTATGAATTGTATTCTATTGCTTTCCTTTATACTTAGTACAGTGTCCTCAAGGTCCTTTTATGACACTATCTATATATCTAGTTGGTTCAAACTGCTTCAGAGGTATTCCTGCTTTTTACTCCCATGCTGTGTTTGCGGAAATAGTAATTTGGAGGCAAAATATTATTGTTACTGTAGTAAACAAACTTATTCATGACCTCTTTTGGAGCTATGTAAATATTTCTCATAATATATACCCAAGAGTAGATTCTTTAGGTCAGAAAACATGTACATCTTACATTTGGCTAAATACTGCCAATTTGCTTTTCTGAATGGTTTCATCAATTTACGCTTCCACCAAAAGTTAATAGACATTCTCCCCACATCTTAGCCAACATTTTTTATTACTTACTCTAAAAATTGTTACCATTCTTATGTGTATGAATTATCACATTAGACTTTTTGGCTTCCTTTTCTCTGATTTGCCCAAATTATTTGTACATTTTTCTATTCGGTTTCCCAATGCTTTCTTGCTTTGGTTATAGGAGTTTTTATATATACCATAGGGCTTTATTTGTCAATTATAAGACATTACAAATATTTTCTGTCACTCTGTTATCTATTAATTTTGTGTATCTGTCCTTTGAGAAATAAACATTAATTTTGATTAAATCAAATCTGTCAATGTTTTGATTAATGATTGACAGTTTGTGGGGTTTTTTTTACTTTATTTTTGAGAAAGAGAGAAAGAGCACATGGTGGAGGGACACAGAGAGAGAGGGAGACACAAAATCCAAAGCAAGCTCCAGGCTCTGAGCTGTCAGCACAGAGCCTGATGCAAGGCTAGAACCCACGAACCATGAGATCATGACCTGAGCCAAAGTTGGACGCTTAACCAGCTGAGCCACCCAGGCATCCCTGTGGGGTCTTGTTTAAAGGTTTTCCTATCCCAAGTTTATAAAGTCATTCAACATTTACATATTAACTCTTTTTTTTTTGTCTTTCACAATAGGTCATTAATCCTCCTCGAGTATATCTTTGAATATAGCATACAGACACCCAGCTTTATATTTAGGAAGCCAATCCTTCTGACACCCTTACTGGACTCCCTTCCCCCACTGCTTTCTGCTGCTTCCCTTATCATGTATCAAGTTCCTTTATACATATGCAAATCTGTAGCTGAGTTATCTATCATGATTCATTCATCTATTTTTCCTACACCAGTTCCATGCTCTTGTTATTATATTTTTGTTGTATGCCTTAATATCTGGTGGAGTTAGTCACCCCTTTTAATTTTCTTCATCAACACAGATTTTGCTGCTATCAACTATATTCTTTTATCTGAATTTTAGAATTTTTTGTTGAATGCCCCAAATATCTTAACTGCAATTTGATTAGCACAGCACTGATTTTGTTGATCAATGTGGGATATCTGTATTTTTGCAAGTTAAGTTTTGCCATTCTTAAAACATACTATATCTGCCCAATTATTAAAAAGGTATTTTATCTAATATGATAGAGATTAAACTTTTCCCCATAAAATATTAATATTCTTGGTTAATTTGATTTCTTAATGCTTCATAATACCTTCCTATCTTGCCCCTAGATTCCACAGATTTTCCCCATCCCAATTCCCATATATACACACATGGTTATGATTCAGCATCACTCTCTTGGTGGCTTCTCATGAACTTTGCATTCGTTTTTTGATTCCTATGCTTTCCTTTTTATTCTATGGCATCTCTGAAGTTGGGATGGCAGAGGCAACCTACAACCTGTGCTGGTTTCTCATATGGCCCTGTTGATGGTCTATGATGGTTCAAGCTGGACTTTTTGTTGCTTGCAAGTGAGCCTCCTAAATGAAATAGCACATCAGTATGTGGAATACATACCACATTGAAAGGCTTAGCGTTGTCAGGGGGCATCATTTTATATTTGTCTTAAGATTTCTCTCACATCACCCAGTCCTTTTCCATCCTCCATTACCCAAAGACATCACATGGCTTCCTAACTCCCTCTCTTCTATTTCTTCCATCTGTCCCATCCAACAAGCTCTTCAATATCCAAAAGGACTCACTCTCTCCTCTGCAATCATGATTCATGGTTTCTTCTTCCTTTTTTTAGTGATCTGATTTTTTCCTTTTTTTTTATTAGTTTTTTATTTAAATTTAGTTAACATATAGTGTGATATTAGTTTCAGGTGTAGAATTTAGTGATTCAACACTCATGTACAACACTTGGTGGTCATCACAAGTGCCCTCCTTAATCCCCATCACCTATTTAATTCATTCCCTTATACACCTAGGGATCTGATTTAAAAATTTAGAATTTATACCCGGGAAATTTGCATCCTAACGGAGACAGTTTCAATCCGGATCAATTTATAATTGTTGTAAAATTTCATTCAGAGTGTACCAAACAAAAGCAACTCCACAAGTACAGTAGAGCATGTTTCTAGGCTATGCCATTACAAGATAAACAAGTTCTGTCTGAGAGGCTGTTCTATGGGTAGGTGATTCTTCAAAGTGTTTCCTTCTTTTCTATAACTTCTTCCCTCATTTTAATTTTGATTACAATCTGAGCACACAGGATTTTAAAAAGTTCTGCTTTTATTTTTTTTTTCTTTTCTTCCTTACTCGATGTTGCGACGTCACAATGTGGGTCTGTATAGCACTCTGAGAGAGACAGGTTTATTCATCAAGCTGTTTAAGTGCAGGTCAATGTTAAGGCTAAGCTACAAGGTATGTAAATCGTCAAAGCTAGGCCTACTCAGTGTAGACATTAACCCAGCAAACCTCCGAATTCTAATTAGTTCTCTCTTTAACCTCATTTTACTTTCTCTTTCCATTTTCATTGTGTGAATTTTCAAGCTGTTAATAGGATAAAATTGCTTCTACTTTTGTTTGCGAGACATGTCATTTCAAAATTTAATATCTGAAAAATGTCCAAAGGGGAATTTCATCACACACACTCCATTCATTAGTAGAAGGGTTATTGAGGTTCTCTACAGAGTATATATAAAATATAAGGATCTTTTTGTTTGTTTGTTTCCTGTTTGTTTTATTCTTTTTCCTTCTTGTCTCCCAACCTATCCATATTTACAAATGTATAATCAGATGTATTTGATACATGTAGAAGTACACAAAAATTGTGCAATTAAGCATTTTGAAGTTTAAGTTGAAGTCTCTGGTACATATTTGTGTTCATGTATTGTTTAGTATGATTTTAGAAAATCACAGGGAAATGGATGGCCGTACTCATTAACTTTTCAGTAACTTAAAAATCTTTAGGTGTGTAAATATAATCACTGTTGCAATTTAGTGTTTCATATTTCCGAAACATGATATAGTTATTAGTTTTATGATGATCAAGTTTCAGGTTGTATTGGAAACACACTCATTCATAAAAACATTACTCCAGATTTTGGGCATTTTCTTTAGCAGCACCTGGATAGTGGAGAGGGAATTATTATTTATTAATCAACATTGATTGGTTATAGTCACTATTCTACTCACTTAGTATAGCACTCAGTACTATACTTACTACTCTATTTTTGAGTCGTGGTCATAGAAAATGTTTGAGTAAGTGTTCAAAGAAAAGACACTAAGGTTTGAAAAGTGGTTTCATAGTTTAAGGGGGGAAAATGTGGTTTTGTTGTTTTTTGTTTACTTTACTCAAAATCTTTTCTTAACTAGTGAGCCCAAAATGTCAGGTATGTAATCACAGAAAGAGCTTTACCAGGTGTATGTACTCCTGGGATCACATAGTTCAATGAGCTGTATTATCTGCCTGACTACAATTTCTTCTCAAGCCAGTTACTGCTGCTGTAATCATAAGCCTTGAAATGTATGGGTAAATAGAATTCCTTCACCAGAAATGTATAACTTTTCCTTCTCTTTCCTCAAGAGACTCTTAATGGTTAAATTATGGTAAAATGAGCGATTTTCTTTTTCCCTCTTTATTTGAAAACAATAAATCGTACCCATTATTTCAAGATTTCTTTACAGTGTCTCATTAAATTGGCTACCATGTTATGGGAAGTCCCTTCTGAAGGATATGTTTCTAAAGGAAATTTGTTTCATTAAACTCTCAGTCAAATCCTCTCCTCGAGCTTTGTTATTGCCTTTTGACCCAAGTAGAGCCACAGAGATGACCCATCTCCTCTCTGAGATTATTTAATAAATAATTTTCCACCCATTTCTCCTATCCATGATAATAAAAAACAATTCATAATTAAGTCATTTCCTCTATACCTAATAGAGTCATATGCAGGTCCTACTTTGAGTTGGCATGTGGAATAAATTAGACATTTTATAATACTCAAGTGTTTCTACACAGAAAGCCAAATTATTTACTTAACCAGAGCTTTTGTTTTGTTTCATTTTCCAAAGACTGGGATACACTAGATAAAGCATTTTTCTTCTCTACCATGAACCATACAATTAAAGGAGATAATGGAGTTTTCCACATTCCAAATTTTAAAACTCCAGTCATTTGATTTTGACCAATTCTGTAAGAGAAACAAATAAAATATTTTTCCTCTTGGTCAGTCATATTTTCTTTGGGCAAGTCCATTTTAATTTTCCTGTTTTATTCCTTTTGGGTTTTTCTAGATAATTATCCTTCATACTAAATGTGATCACGAAAACATTAGCTGAATGTCTTTTTTCCAGACTATACTTTTGGTAAAAGGCGTACCTGAAAGGCCAAAATAGTTAGTTACATAGATACATGTAGATAGATAGATAGATAGATAGATAGATAGAGTTTGTACCTCCCCTAGTCTGAAACTCCATTAACATAGGCTACATTATATTTTTAGTAAAAGTGGAATGCAAGACACGAAGAATAAAAGTGAACAATTCATTAAGTGTTTGATAGATTTTCATTCTAGATCAATGTTTTTAAAAATATTAAATACAAAATAGCTCACACAGAATGGAATTTTTAGGAAAGCATCTAACCTGATTTTTCTGTTCGATATATTAGCAATTTTATGATTATTCCTCAGATTAGACCTATGATTTTCTTCTCTTTGTTGTGTGTATTACCTATATTGCTTTGATCCAAGTTGCTACTCTTTTTCTGTGAAATACAGCTTGTCACTTGAACTAAAAAATTATGTTAGTAACGAAACATTGCTAACCACTAAGTGAATTTTATTGCATTTACTCTTAAAAAATGTTGTGGAATTGGCATACAAGTACAGTTTAGGTAGAATTTGTACAGGAAAGTGGGCCTTCAACTTTTCTCTGACCTAAATTTGAGTTTACAGTGTAACTCTACTTTCTTCTTTCCACAGGGTGGAAAGGCGGTACAGAGTTACATTTATGATTCAATCTATTAATGATAATCGCTTATTTGAAACCATAGCACTTTCCTTTTCTCTCTTTTCAGAAATCCCACCATTCTTCACCAATAGAAAATTACAGCAGAAAACGGAAGAATATATGAAAGCAATTTCTTGAATGAAATGTTATTGTTTCCTCATTTTAGATACTTGAATTAGGAAACAACTTACAATTAATGTGTATATTTGATATGAAAGTATTTCTCATATTTTACCCTCACAAAATGTTATTAAATTAATAGTGTCTTAGAGGTGAAAAAATACAATATTTATTTGTATATACTGAGTTTTGATTATCTAATTCCTACAGAAGTCTATACGGGCAATGTCCTTAATGTCATATTCTTATTTAGTGGCAGAGGTTAAATATCTTCCCATTCAAGCACTCATTAAAGAAAATTATTTTTATAATTTTGTTTGAAATCCTTTTGGCATTATTGTTTGTATATTGTAGGAAATTCTTATGGTCCTTATCTATTTACTCTCTTCCTACTGCTTATTCTTAAGCTATTCAATTTTTTTCAAAGATGAAATTTCCTATTCTTAAAGAGTTGGTTTCAAGCATGGTTATTTTAAAAATTTTGGGAAAACGCTGAAAGCCTGGTCTCTCTCTTGGTAATTTGGTTCCTAATCATTACTTATCATCTTTCTTCCTAGCAACTGCTGCCTACACATTCAGGCAAGAAAGAAAGAAATGTCTCCTTCAGTAAATATCTCAAATTTCTCAGTTCTATACTCATTTCCAATAATTTATCAGAGTTAAATTTGTTAGAATGCAGAAATTAATGAAAAACCATTGCTTCCTTCATAATAAGAAAAAAATGCTTTTTTAAGACATTTAAGAGTGTAGTATGTAAAAGGTTTAAACAAACTAAGTTGTAAAGAGGAATAAAGAATGAGATCTTGAGTAAAAGCATGTAACTCTTTCTTCTCTGGGGCGCTTTCTGAATGTGGGCATATAGGAGGAAAAGCCGACCTACCATGGGAATCAGGAATCTAGAAGGGTTTTTAACAGCCATGTAAATGTAATGGTTGACTGGAATGTGGCAGAGGCTGTTCTTTCTACCTATAAGACCTCACTCATGAAATACTTCCCAAGAGTCTTCATCGTAGAATGCTGGGAACTAGACTGGAAAGGGAGAGACTTATACTTTGATCCCAAAGTTCTGCTAGGATAATGTGCATGGGTCTCATCCTCAAAACATTCAAAACCAGACATAATGAAAACAAACTGAAATGGCAAACCCATTGCTGAAATAGCACAGCTTCTGGGTAAATCAATATGTATTCATTTCCTCACCTTACTGCCAGAGAAAGGAAGGGGTGTGTTCTCTCTGGGGGAAAATATTTCAGCCTCTGTCTTCTAATATATATAATATCTGACATACATCCACAAATCACAAGACATGTGAAGAAGCGGGAAAATATAACCCCGAATCAACAGCAAAAATAAGAATTAGAAATAGACACATAGTTGCCTCAGGGGTTAGAATTAGTAGACAAAGAATTTAAAACATTGACATATCAGTAACATATCAAAATGTTAAATGATAAATACAATAGCTGAAGAAAAGAATTTTAACAAAGAAATAAAAACAAAGAAGAAAATGATGTAACTAAAAAAATACAATGTCTAAAATTGAAAATTTCTGAATAGATTTAACAATAGGTTGACACAGCAAAATGAAGTATCAGTAAATCTGAATTCAGGTCCATGTAAGTTATAAAAACTGAAGCACAGAAATAAAAAGAGTGAAAAAAGAAGAGTAGAGCATCAAATAACTTGTCCTACATATATATAATTTGTAATATCAGTAGAATCCATATTTTTGCTTTAAAAAATGATGTCCCCAGATCTATGATAGTACAGGAGGAGAGAAGAACAGTCTAGTTTTTTTCTTTTGTCCTCAAGTTGAGGGATATGACATTATTTTTTTCTCCAAAATATAAGTTTCTTGAGTATATTAATTGAAGTAATATCTATGAAATTCCTACTATGTTCCAGTTTCTGGAAATATATAAGTGAATAACTACTATATTTTAGTGCCTGGAGATAAGTCTATAAACCAAACAGATAAACTCTCCATGCACATACATTTTACTTTCAAGTGGAGGGAGACAGAAAACAAAGTGCGTGTGCAGGTGTGTGTGTGTGTGTGTGTGTGATGATATGTGCTTTAAAAAAAAGCCAAGCAGTCAAATTATACACAAGGGATAGAAGACCATATAATGTTTGAGATAGGATCATCTGAAAATGCTTCTCTGGGGAGTTGGCATTTGAATAGGTCCTTGAAGAAAGTGAATGCCATGAGGATAACTTGGAAAGTGTTTTCAGCAGAAAGGGTTGTAAGTGCCAAGACAGTGAAGCAGAGGCATGCATGCAATGTTGAAAGAATGACAGAATTCAGCCTGGCTCCAGTGGAGACATCAAGGGGACACATAGTAAGAAAAGCAAGAAAGTTTGCTGAAGTTAGGACTAACAGGGCAGGTAGGCCATGATAGAGACCTGGCCTTTACTTTAAAAGAAGTGGGAAGCCACATACCCTACATGTTTTAAAGGAATCTTTCTGCTCTTATGTAGAAAGGCAGAACTGAGAATGTAGACACAAGAAGAACAATGGCTGAGCAATGATGGTGATAACGAAGGCGGAGAGATGTAATCATAATTTTTAGGTAGCATTAACAGCATTTAAAGATAGATTTGCTGTGAGAGAAAAAGAGGAATTAATACATAAGTTACTTGTAGCTGTTTAAAATATTCGTGGTTAAAAATTTCCATCTCATTTGTGAATTGGCAATGGTGTCCTAGAAAAGTTTTTGAAAAAGTAATTTTGAATCAAAGTAAACATAAAAAGTTTTGAAACAATTAGTGATATTGACCTTGTGTGGTAGAGAAGGAAATAACAATGCCAGGTATTTATAATCCTTAGTTGAGATTAAATAAACTAAAATTTATTTTCATTCGCGGATCCATCTGATTTTTCTGTCCTTTTCTATTCTAAAAGGTCATCAGTCACCCCATTTTTCTTCCATTTATCTATAAAATTCAAATATTTAGTTTGTTACCTCTTCTAGAGACTCTTTATTGTTTTGCTGAGATAAAATTTACATAAACTGAAATGCAGAGAACTGAAGTGTACGATTTGATAAACTTTGCCAAATGTGTATATACATATGTATCCAGGTAACCCCACTGAAGATAAAAAAGTTTTTAGGAAAGATAATAGAAGTTTTTTCATACCTTTTCAGTTAGTTCTAACTCTCTATTTGTAATCACTGTTCTGATTTCTATCACTCTAGATTAGCTTTGCCTGATTTCAAACTTATCTTGCTTCTTTCGGGCAACATGTTTTGAGATGGAATAATATCATTTTGTGTATCAGTTATTGTTGTTGTTGTTTGTAATTAATGCTGGAGAGTATTCTACTATAAAAATATATCCTAATATGTTTATATATTGATATTGATATTTGGGTTGTTTTCAGCTCGGGGCTATTGGAAATAAAACTGCAATATACATTCCTATATAAATGAGATTTCTCATTTTAATTCACTTTATTTTTTGATCTCTTCATCACAGGAGACAGGAAGCAGGAGACAAAATTAGGGTTTGTATAAAGGGAGGTCATAAAATTCCAGATAAAGCCAGAATCCTTGAAAAGAGACCCTTTCTTTTCGACTAAAATAAAAATAATCTTATAAAAAGGAAACACAGAGGAAAGCATATTTGTTTCAGACTCTTCCCTGGTAAGAATTTTAAAATGTGAAGGAAGAAATTATCTCTCGATAAACCATACCTAGCTCTCACACAGGTTTTTACAAGTGGTGCTATCCGGGTGTTCTGAAAAATCTTTAAATTGGGATTTCAGTTTTAAATTATTCTGGATTGCTTGCTTATCCAGGCACCTAACAGAAGCAAAACCAAATCCTTAAAGGCAAAGTGATGTTTAAGAGCAACTTTGAACATTTACTATAAAGTTCCAAGGAGTTCATCTTCCACCTCCTCCTCCCTCCTCACACATATACACAAAGGACATAGTTGAAGAAACCAGATGCTATGAATGAGATTTGACTGAAACAACAAACTCAAGAATTGGCCTCACAAAGTTCGAATACATTGGAATTATCAGATAGAGATCATTAAAAAGATTCTTTGGTGGGGTCCTGAGTGGCTCAGTTGGTTACACATCAGATTCTTGATTGTGCTCAAGTCATGATCTCAGTTTGTGAGATGGAGCCCCAGGTCTGGGCTCTTCACTGACAGTATGGAGCCTGTTTGGGATTCTCTCTCTCTCTCTCTCTCTCTCTCCCTCAATCCCTCCCCCGCTTCAAAATAAATAAACTTAAATAAAAAAAGTTTGTTTTTTATGATTGAAGAAATCAAAAAGGGTACTGAATGCATACCAAAGAAACAGAAAATAACCAAATTTGAAAAAGATCCAAATATAACATTGAAAAATGAAAAAATAGAATTAAAACTCAAATCTCAATATGCAAGCTTAAGAGAAAATCGTACACATACGAGAAGGAAAATTCATAAGCAAGAAAGTAGATTAAAAAAACAACCTAGAATGGAACAGAGAAGGATAAGGAAGTAGAAAATATGAAAGAAATGTGCAAAGGCCTGGATAATGCAATAGAGCTTTCTAATAGAGTTTCAGAGGGAGAGAAAAAAGAGCACATAAAAGTGTGCATCTCATATTTCAAAATTGCAAGTTGCTGTGTTTTTTCCTTCCTCACACAATTTCTAAAACTTGAGATATCATTTAGATTGCATAAAATTTACCCTGAAAGTATCCAATTCAGCGGTCTTTACTATATTTACAAAACTGTGCAAGTAGCAGCACTATCTAGTTCCAGAACATTATTATCAGCCCTCAATAAATCCCATACCCATTAAGAGTCACTCTCCATTCCCCTTCACGTCTGTATGGAATTGTCTATTTTTACATTTCATATAAATAGAACCCTCCAGTACGTGGCCCTTTGTTTCTGGCTTCTTTTGCTTAGCTTAACCTTCACGAGGCTCCCCCACATTGTAACCAGTATGAGTACCTCATCCTCTTTTACAGCTGAATCATATTCTACTCTATGGATATACCACATTTCATTTCTCCATCCATCAGTGGAGTTATCATTTGACTTGTTTCCATTTTTTGGCTACTATGAACAACGCTGCTATTGTTTTGTTTGCTCTTAGGGATGTTCTACTACCAAGCCCTAACGACCATCTTTCCCCCAACACCAGTCTTTAGCAACTATATCTGCCATTCCCACCTTCAAATGTATATTGTTCTGACGCCACAAAACTTGTCCTAGTTTATGTTCAGATGTAATTAAGTATAAAATACATAAATCCACTTTTGTAAATGGATTTTAGGGGCATCGCCATGGTGGTATTTAGGTTGGATGTAAATATACTCAAAATTTCCCATGCCTTCACCAGCACCAGGAGTTTTCAAAGCAGAAATAAAAAAGCTAAACTATTTTAACTGCTATTAAAACAATGTGTCCTGGAGTAGATTCCTTATTGCTCTCCAAGGAAATTACATTATTCATATTGTATTGTTTTTATTTTCTCCCTTAGAATTCTATGGAGAAATTTGGACCAAAATTCAATATAAAAAATCTCTAGTCAGCAAAATTATTTTTAAATGAATTCTGCTTATCCTTCATTAGAGATACCTACTCTCTCTGGTCTAAGTAGCATCTGATTGAGAGAGATTTTAAGTGACACTAGGGTACAATCAAATAGCTTAACTGGGCAAAGAGGAGCTTAACAGAATGAAAGACATGCTTCAGTTTTAACTATAGTCTTATTTCTGTCCTAGCTCACAAACCTTCAAGCATGCATTGGAGTATGCATCCTTTCTCCTTCGCTTAACATCTGATATGCACAACCAAAGCACTCACAGCTGGTACTGATCAGGCCAAACACTCAAAAACTGACATCAGTGAAGCAAGGCCGGGGGTCAGACATCCTTGGCAAAACTTGCTAAACATTTTTGTAAAATTACTTGCAGATTCATCAAGTTACCAGTAATTTTTCTGCATGAATGAGATCCAAAATGCATTTGTGTGCCTGTGGATGTGCTTTTTAAACTCAAACAAAAAGTAAATAATTGCCCAATTTGCATTACTGAAAATATGGGACCTGGGGGTGTGTGTGTGTGGGAGGGGTAAATTAAGTGGAAGGGAAAAAATGAGCATTCCCAGAGAACAGCTATTCTAGAAGTTGCCGGGATAACTTTTAAAAAGAAAATGACCTTCAGAGTTGGAAGTCCATTTGAGGAAGGGGTGAAAAAAAAAGCCAGGGTTGTGATCCAGAATAAAAAAGGAAATAGAACTGCTTTAATTTTGCCCCTAAAGCAATGGAAATTTATGGCGTGCATTTGGATGTGGATTTTATATATTTTTTACTACCCTGGTGGGTAAGCTGAAAAAATCCATTTCATCCATTTTATGACATTATGGCCCTTTGGATTGAGATTCAGGCCATTGGCAAGAAACATTAGTTTGGTTGGGCAAAAGGTTAGTCCAAAATTAAGGCACTATTCTCACTTAGCTGGCTTGCCAAAGGGCTCTTCACCCACGTGCACTTTGAAACAATGGGAAGGTAATGATTTGATTCATAGATAGTTTAAGCTTGTGATAACTATGTCCGATAATTTACTGTCACAGAGTAAACAAATCTTATTTGCTTACCTATGAAATAAGCAGAAAATACAAGAGATGTTTGAAAATTAAAGTTTACACTCAAGCTACTTTTTGTTTGTACTGCTTCAACAGAGCTCTTGGTTCTCATCCCTGGGAATACATTCTTTTTCTTCCTGCATTTTCCCCCTTATGCCTTTTGTTGCTTGCTTTGCCCTTGAATTAATGTAATTGCTTACTATCTGAATCCATTTCTCATTGACAAGAGGGCCCATTTCTTATTCATTTTAGTATTTCCAGTGTCTGGCATATAGTAGCTACTCAGTGAATATACCAGACTAAATCACTCATTTGCAGCGATCAAGATTATGAAAAGGTTGTCCTGCAAACTATATTAGCTAAGATTAAGGTAATTAGTCCTTGTTTAGAATCCTTTCTCTGAAACCATATAAATCCCCTAAGTTTGGAACATTTTCTGGAAGAGTTCAGTGGATTGGCTTTCCTTGAGAGACAGCCAACATTTTTTCTCTTGATCCATAATTGGAATAAAGTGGAGACAGCCATTTAGATGTTCTTTCAGAAGTTGCTAAATTAACCCAGACTCACAAAACAAGGGAGAGGAAGAGACAGGGAGGGAAAGGAAGGAGAAGATAGAAGCAGAAAGAAAGAGAGGCAAAGAGAGGGGAAGATTGCCTTTGAAATTTACTGCTGTGTTTGTCTTAAAACATTAGCACCTTTTATGTAATTGTAATTTTGGCCCTAAATTTTATTTTTACCACATGTGTCTTATTTTAAACTAACTTCCAGAACTTTGCCATGAAATATTCCTAGTCTGGCATCACACCTGGGTCCGGTTCAAAAACCTAACTACTTGTAGACCTCATGCTGAAGCCTCGTGTTCACATGCCAGGAAAAACAGTCATTGCGATTTACCATCTGGATCCAATGTACTCTTTTAATTAATTTTTTATATTTTTGAATTATTGTGCAAAAAAATCACAACAGTAAGAAGGAAGGGGTAGTGAAAATCATTTAGAAATTTAAATAAAAATTTGAACAGAGTAAACTCAAGTTTTTATTTCATAACTTCCTGATTTTAACACTATATATGCCCACAATGGGCAACATTCTCGGAATGTAACTAATTGCTCATCAATAGTCAGACATGAACCTGAGATGTGTCCATCTTACGACACATGTTCTGTATTTCAAATACACAACTAATAGGATGTAGCTTATCAGCAATTTTCGCATCATCAAAATGCAATATTTAAAAATAATTTTTGAAACTTTGGATGATATAACTTTGGATGTATCTTCCCTGCTCTCTAATAACAAACCATTTGCAGTTATAATTATAAACACTATTTAGAATGATCAATGATCTTTTTTTTCATTTCTACATCACTTTTTTTTCCCAATCACCTTTTTATACATACCTGTCTGTGTTCTGCATTTGCCCACTTACAAGCCGTATTGAGTTCTGTGGTGCATCAACACAACAGATAAGAGAATACTAACATGCATCTTTTTAACAAAATGGGATGGTCCAGTTTTTAATCACAAATATTGCATGGTAATGTGCTTTTTGTTGGATAACTAACTGCATGAGAAAACCCTATTTCTTTTTCATCCTTAGATATCTATTGTTTACTTACTGAGTTTTGAATTTAAGAAAATTCATCTAAGATATTGTCATGTGAGTGTTTATAATCTGAAATTTTGCTTATGTGGTGAATTTCACTATCATCATTAGAGTATAGAGTGCTTCTGTCCGTTGGCATTTATTTCCGAATCCTCTTGCAATTGTGAAATACCTTCCTTTTTCAATTTTCTTCTGTTTTGCATTATGGACTGAACATGAAAATTCTGATTTCAAAATTGTGTTCAATTAAAACTAAAAGTAAACTACAAAGATGATGTCTGTAGTCTCCTTTTATACCATCTCAAAAGATGATGCAATACTTTGAAGAACACAAGAAAACTGAAGGATGACATATTAGTGATTATTTATTTCAACATTTACTAGGCTTCTGGGTGACTTAATTATTCTTCTGTTTGCCTATTATTTAATTTTTTAAGTATACCTGGAGATAATTGATAAGTAATGAGAAAATAATTCCTAGAATGATTAAATGCAAAATGTTTCAAGATATAGGAAAAAATGAAATCACGAAGAACTTGTAAAGTATCTCGGACAAAGTTTCCAATGGATCCAAATGATAATTACAAAACACACTGAATTTTATTCTAGCTTAATAAAACATATAAATCTTTATTCTTTGGAAGATCCCTAAGCAATAACACAAGCCATAAAATACCAATACTTACAAATAGAACTATTCTAAACAAGAAATTCAGAAACTAAAACTGGGTCAGATGAACCCTGATGGTGTGCTGAGTTAATCAGATGCATAACAAATACTTTTGAACAGCAGAAATTAGCTGTATATATTTGTGAGTGTGTTGAAATACACTATTTATTCTACATTCTGTACGATACTGGGGCTAGCACTCTGGTGTTCTGCTTTCATTATACTCATTGCAACGTTCCTTAAAAATCCAATTCTGCATCAGTTTTCCTCTGGATTAAGTCCTGAGGACTTTGATCTAGTTCAGTGCCCCCATAGGTGGAAGAGTGTGAAAATCTTGATTGGGTAAACAACTTGAGCTTTTGATGTGAAAATAAATAGCTTCCAGGGAAATAGGACCAAAATATATTTTATTTTCCTGGCTCTGTCTGTTTTTCTTTTTTCACTCAGAAACTCTACCTGCATACAAATTACCTCCCTCCCACATTATAAATGGGAGCACCTAGTGGGCACTTCTTACGTGTTCAAGAAAATATTCACTCTCTTGTAGGCACAGTGCTTCTTGGGGTTCCACTATTAGGAATAGCCAGCATTCTGGCCAGTAGTTGCTGGCCCAAGTGAAAAGTCTCATTGATAAACCAAGTCCATAATTTCTACATTGATAGATTCTCTAAGTCTTCAGGGTATCAGTGCTACAGAAGAATGTAAATGCCTATTTTCTCTTTGCATATAACCATCTATTGGAGGGATCCCAAAGAAGTAGCATTTGGGCCCAAATGAATTACAGAGTTCAGGGGAGCATCATGTCCAGCTTTTACCTACCATTCTCTCTCACTCTCCTTTTGCCCAGAAAGGATTCCATAGGGGTGAACAGGGCTACTGAGGTGAGGCCACCTACAAACATTGTTTTTCTCTGAGAGTGATTAAAAGTATCTAGCTCCTTCTTAGTTTTATCATATCCTAATAGGTTTTCTGCAATCTCCTTGCAAAGAAACTTCTATGGAGTCCCCTTAAATAGTTGGTCAGATAGTCTGCATAAATCTCATTGGAATATGCTCTTCTCCCTTGGAAAATTCAGATGAGGTACAAATCTAACTCATTTGGGTCCATCCAAAAATTTGGCAAAGATACCCCAGATTTCTTAAGTGTTGTGGTGCAAAGTAAAAGGCAATAGCTTAAACTATAATTCCTTTGTAGTAAAATCTAAACAGAATCTGTTATTTGGGGGTGCCTGGGTGGCTCAGTTGGTTAAGGATCTAGACTCTTGATTTCGGCTCAGGTTATGATCTCACTGTTCACGAGTTCAAGCCCCACATCAGGCTCTGCGCTGATAGTGCCTGCTTGAGATTTTCTGTCTCCCTCTCTCTTTGCCCCTGCCCGCCCCCCTCATTCTCTCTTTCAAAAAATAAATAAATAAGCATTTAAAAAACAAACAAAAAATCTTGTTATTTCTTTCTGTCAATAAATGTTATATATCCTTATGTCAGAATTTGAAGAACAAAACGTGTGAAGAAGAAAAGATGAGCTATATTATACTATGATCGTGATTGTTAATCTGAGCTTGAGATAGACAGAAAAAAGAGAGAGAACAGTATTTTATTCTTAAACTTGAAATTCATTTGTCTTAACTTTTTATGCTTTGACAGTATTTTGGTTGGCTACTTAAAACATGTTGAACAAAATAATTATGTGAAATGCTCAGTTTTACAAAGTTGGCATCACATGGTAAATTCGGTTTCATATCCTCTTTTTTTCATTTAAATTTATATTTGAGCATTTACCATGTCATTAAACATTATCTGAAAATACAGTTTTAATGGCTTCATAATAGACTATTGTAAGGAAATACATAATATATTTAACTAATCTATTGTTAGACATATAAATTGTATCCAATTTTTTACTATTATAAAAATGTTAGAAACAGTCTTGTATGTAAGCTTTTGACTGCATATCTCTGACTGTTATTTCTCTGGGATGGACTCCTTGGAATAGAATTACTACCTCAAAGTTTATGAATATTTCTAAGGCTTTTGAACACATTGCTAACTTGCCCTCCCAAATGGGTATATGCGTTTCCAGTTTGTTAAGTGCTCTTCAAAGAATTGATACCAAATCCAACAAACTCTTGGAACGCTTTGTTTTTTTCTACTCTCAGGCTGAGACATTCAAGAGATTTCAGATGAGATGTTCATCTAATTATTCATTCAGCTGGCTTTTCTTCCCAGGGAGGAGCAAAAATGTGTTTGCAGCCAAGAAATTCTGGTCTTTCAGCATTTGCTCTGGATTATTAAGATAATTTGACCCAATCAAAAGATTTCATTTAAAAGTGAGAGATTATGCCTCTTGGCTGGGTGACCCCATTATTTAGATCTATAGTTCCTCCCGTTTTCAAGAGTCTGTTTGGGGCAAAGCAAAGTTGCCTGTCATCCATCCACACACATTTTTTGGAAGGGAAGAATTAACAATAGTGCTGTTTGTGTAAATGCTGAAGGTGAGGCTTAGAGAGTTTTGCACCATGTGACACGCGAAATATGTGGTAGAACCAGGATTCAAACCCAGGTCTATCTGTCAGTAGAGCCCCTGTGAAGTCCTCTGTTACTATTCTTGTTACATAATTATTAGATTTGTGGATTTCTGTGATATAAGCAAAGCTCTTATTGTGGCTGAATCCTAAACATTTGGCATTAAACCAGATTGGAATAGAGGGGTTTATTACTTTCTCTCTGCATTCAATCACTCATGTATTCAGCCCTGTTTATTCAGCATCGCCTATGTGCCAGATCTTATGTGAAACACTGTTCTTCAAGATACCTGGATTTGTAATTCAGGAAGCCCAAGTTTATTTTGGTCAAGAAATATTAAATTCCCGACATCTACTGTGTCAAAAAGTACAGCACACTGGCAAAGATGAGCAGCCCCAAATAAATCCCAGCTTTGGCTGATGTCAAACTTGACACTTTATATGCTCCAATTTCTCTAAATTAACACAGTGAATACTCTGAAGAGCCTTTACTATTGTTATTTGTCAGGCCTCAGATTCTTCCCCATTTATTTTCTCCCAAGATATTTTTGCCTACCTCTATATTGTTCAGTGTGTTTAGGAAAAGGAAATAGCAAAGTGATGTGGTGTATCAAAAAAAAAAAATAATAGTAACAGCAAATGGAGAAAAATGGGGCTGAATGCATAAGGAAACCACACTTCAGGTGACATTGATTTGTATCCAGGAATGCCTAAAAGGCTCTCTAGTGATTCTAAATACTTAAGAGCATATTCATTTCCTTCTAGAAGAAACCAAAATTACCCAGTAATTTAATTCTTATTGAACAAGAAAGGCAGCCAGTTACAGACACACATACCCATAAACTCACTGGTTTTGCTTTGCCTGTTTCCATGTGCTTGAGACGGAAGGGTTAGAAATATATTTACACAATGTGAAGTGAGGAGGCACACTTCAACTATTGTTAGCGTGGCCTTGGGCTTCTTGGAAGGTCAACTGATCCATCAAGGAGTTGTAGCCAAATTGCCTCCGACAGAATATTTTCTCTTCGAGAAGCAGACAAATGCCTTTCACGCAAACTTGCTCTTCTCAACAATAGCGATAAAGGTACTGGCCGTAGAGCGAGTTAATAAATCAAAGAAGGGGTCAGAAAACTTTTCAGAACACACTTGCATTCCTTCTCTTCAGTCTTCCTTTTATCTGCCTTTGTTCCTATTCCTGACAGAGTTGTTTATTGTCTCCTGAAGTGTAGCATGTTTAAAAAAATTATTTACATCCCTCTTTTACATAGAAAGGTATCTCCTATCGGATTACTGACAGATCTGTTTCGGCAGGAGAACACCATCTGAAAAAGTTTACTGTAAGGTGTAAAAGATAGTTTACATGCTCTATTTTTAAATAGCCAACACCTTTTCCATATGAAACGAAGATAGTATCAGAAATATACCTACCAGAGTAAGAGTGACCTTTGCTGGAAAATACTGTCTTAATCTTTTATTCAAAATGCATAGCTTTCTAGTGAGGAAGAGGTCTTTCTGTGGCTACAAAAAACTTCTCCTGATGTAGATTTTCCTCCCAGGTTCTTTGCAGAAAACAACCTACCTGATTTGTACAAAAGAACACTGCTCTCTAGTGGAATGAGGGGAAAGAAATCCATTACCTCATTCACTTGCTTTTCTTGCCTTCTTGGCAGCCGCTTACGAAAGGCGGCTGAGCCTTGTCCTGGACTTATGACATGTTATGATATATGGCTACAATTATTGTGATATTATATTGTGAAGCGGTTTTGCTCTTGTAATCAAGCAAAAATCTTTTTCCCCCAAACCTTCTTTTGTAAATTGAAACCAGTAGGCCTCCCCATCTTTTACTTCTCAGCTGCTGCCTGTACCAAAAAGAAGAAGGAAAAAAAAAAAAGCCTGCAACTAATAATGATTTAATTTACACAGGAACTCGCAATAATTTAACTCACATCAGGTTAATTTGAAAGTGATTAATGGCAGCATTTATGGGGCTGGAAATTTTTAATAATGCTTTACTTGTGAATTTATGGCATCAGTGTTCCAGACCGTGGGATGCCTTTATTGTTGTGCTCATCGTCTATCTCCCCCATCCCCACACATGATGTTCATCCCTCCCTTTTCTAGGGATAGAAAGGAATAGATTTGCAATGCCACATTTCCTGTCTCAGTGGGAGGGGCTACAAAATTAGTACAAATTTGCTCAGATGGAGAATTCTTCTCCCCTGGAATTACTGTGCCATCCACATTGTTTTTAATGATACTTGCCGGGATTGTGGGCTCCCTTGATAACTTTGATCACCATGCTCATACGTTCTGAGCTGGCCAGCATAGACTGGACTTTCTGGATTTGCCCTAGTGGTTTCATACCACTGAGCTGACACAAATGTGGTTAGGAATATATAGTAACAATGCATTCCAAACAGATACACACATTTGCAGAAATTAAACCTGCAGCTGGCAGGCTCAAAATTTATCATCAGCATGCCTTATTCCTAGGGCCCTAAAAAGTAGGACGGTTCTTCTCTGCAGCCTCCCCATCCTTGAGGGTCAGGGGAAGCCCTGATTGGCTCACGATCATCATATAAAAATGCACATACATACATGGTACCAAGGTACCAAGTAAGGATGCATAATTGCCCCTTCTCACCACCACCACTTCTGAATTCTATGCTTCACGTGATTGGCATTGCAGAGAATTTCAGTATAAAACCATAAGTAACAATTTGAGGAAGGAAGCAATAGTTGGTTTCGGAGTTGGCTGGGAGCAAGGTGAGTTAGAGGCCTCACACCCTTACACTCCTAGTCTGTGGTATACACTAAGCTCATCCCACAGCCTTCTCAAGTTCCAAGGATCATCGTATAGGGTGGCGAGGAGCAGGAGTCAATAGCAATATAAAAACAAAAACAAAAACAAAAATGATTTTTGTGAGAGTTAAAAGCATACTTCTCTGTTGTCATATCTAATTTTACTTTCTCTCCACCCCTGACATCTGGGCACAGTTAGTAATGTCTAATTGAAAAACCCTTCCCAAAAGCAATAGTCTGTTATAGAGACTATAGTCTATAGAGTCTATAGAGACTATAGTCTATAGTCTGTTATAGAGAAGGTAGTAAAATGATGCTCCAAAAAGTTATTTTCTCCAAACCAGAGAAACAAAGCTAAGCTTCAAAATTCTGGTCAATGGGATGCGTTGGTTACCATTTTCATGTGTGTGCAAACAATGGGACCATTGTTCAGGTGGTGAAGGCTGCCATTGAAAGTAGGCCTTGTGGGGGCACCTGGGGTGGCTCAGTTGGTTGAGCCTTTGACTCTAGGTCTCAGCTCAGGTCATGATCTTGCAATTCATGAGTTTGAGCCCCATGCTCCATGCTGACAGTGTGGAGCCTGCTTAGGATTCTCTCTCTCTCTCTCTCTGTCCCTCTCCTAATTGTGCGCTCTCTCTCAAAATAAATAAACTTTTATAAAAACTTAAAAACATTTCTTACGGGAAAAATAATTTTTATGGGCATCAAATAGTGCAATATATGAGGATTCTGAAAAAATATACTACACATATTGAAGAGTATGAATGCTATCTTGGTTCTATGTCAAAAAAGCCAAGAGGAACTCTATTTCAGAGTATGTGAACTCTGTTTGGTTTCTTAATCTCTCTGAGCCTGTTTCTGCTTCAGGGTAAAAGTAATAGTAACTAATTCACTCAGAGGGTTGTTGTGAAGTCTGGAGACAATATATGCCAAGCATCTGGAGTAGTATTTGGCACATAATAGGGGCCCAGTAAATAATAAGTGATATAAAAAATATGCTTGACAAAAAGAGAGATAGTGCATGGCAAGTACTTAGTTCAGGTCTGGTCATACAATAGGTGCACCATAAATGTGAAGTGGGATGATAATGATAGTGACGGTAATCAGCTATTGATGATGATGATGATGATGATGATGACGACAGTGATAAAGTTGATGACAATTATAGAAAATAAATACTGTATGTGATAGTTGAAAAATTTTAGCTGGAGGCAGTGAGGTGTCTTCAAAAGAATCCAATGTATTTGCGATTGAAAACTGATTCCACTTTTTAGTCCTGTTTTGACCTTGAGCAAGTTATTAGCTACTCTGAGTCTAGATTTTCTCAGCTGTATAAGTTTTGGTGCAGCTTAAAGGAGATCTCACTAAAGCATGTGATCCGGCAACTGTTATCTAGTAGATTCTGGATATATATTAGCCCCTTTCTCCCCTCCTTCTGCCTTTAGCACACTTATCCAAAGTAGCTTGTTTTATTTCATTTGCTTTCAAGTTTTGTATGTTGGGATGCTCACTTTCTTATTCTGGGAAAGGTAATTGCTTGGCTTTATATATTTAGAGGTTCATATTCCATTGGTCAGAATCATTTGAGACCAGTTATATGCACACGGAGTAGTGGGAAGAAGAATCCCCAGCTGAGAAGTCATTTTCCAGCAACAAACTCTACAGAAGAGTCTATAGTTGAAAGCAAGTCATATTTTCCACAGCCAGCTTCTCTTCTCAACTATCCATGCCTTTCCTCTCAAACACACTACATACTCCCCATATCCCCAAGGGAGGCAATCAACTCCTGTCCCTCCATCTAACTCAAAGTCCAGGATCTCCAGGAGTTGCATAGTCCTACCGTAATGTCTAGACCTACCTTCTCAAGGTCCAGTAGCCTAAGATCTAAAAGAACAAGTTATCTGCCACTTTCTATGGATTTATCATTAAATAAGAATAGAGGAGATGCAGGATACTCACAAAGAAAAATTTAAAAAAAAATTAAAAGGAAGATTATATTGATAGCAACTGTAACATCCCCCTACCTTGAGGTAGTTCCTGAAATAGCCCAGAATTCTTGGACCTTGTTCAAATTCTCCATGAACTCAGGCTTGGAACAATCTGAGGTTTTCCCTCATCCATTATCCTCCATGGCCATATTTGAAGTGGAAATTGGGACCAATGCACAACTTGGAAACTGTACAATTCCTGCAGGCTGTTTCTTACCCATGAAAATATGAAATATCAAGAGTTGCTTTAAAGTTTCATGGTTCAAAGGGGATTTTTAAAAGTTTAGACTTGTGGTCTCTTTGGCAATACAGTTTCTTCCACAGTTTAGAAGAAATCTGATCCATTTCCTTGCAGAGAATTCTATATTCCAATAACCCCTGATAATGTTCAACTTCACCTGAGACCTGTGTCTCCGAAAAAGAGTGATAGTTAAGAAGTTCTTCACACTGTTGTGTTCTGGGAAACAACTTATTGCAACAAACCACACTTCCTCATATGACTTTAGATAAGACTCACAGATGCCTCCCCTGCTTATCTATGACAAGGTCTCCTGTAGGCCTTTAAAATTCCCATTTTCACCTCATAAATGATTAGCTGAACTGTTTGCTCTCACTGACCAAGCTGAATGCCCAATAATTTGACTTGCCCAAACTTCAGTTCAGGCTTCTTTCCTTCTTTTCAGGTCCCCAAACTTTGTCTTGCCCCTAAGTTTCCACAAGCACTGAAATGCAGAATGACTGTCCTTAATGGCCCCTTCTGAGAATCAGCTAACTGGAGAGAAAAGTGTTTTCAGTCCAACTTTTCAATCACGCCACTCATCTCACTCCTACTTCTTTCTAGCCTTGTTAACTCCTCTTATAGAAGGAAAGCTTCATGAACATGGACCACATCTCTCCCAAGATTTGGGCAATTCTCAGCCATTATTTCTTTAGGTAATCTTTCTGCCCCCTTTTCCATCTCTTCTCCTTCTGGAACTCCCACAGTATGTAAATTCTTTCACTTGAGGATATCCCATAAGTCACACAGACTTTCTTCACTCTTTTTCATTCTTTTTTCCTTTGTTATCTGACTAGATAATTTCGAATGATTTGTCTTTGAGTTCACACATGCTGTCTGCTGCTTACTCAAGTCGGTTGTCCACACTCCCTATTGCATTTTTCATTTCATTCATTGTATTCAGCTCCAGAATTTGTTTGGTCTTTCTTAAAAAAAAATTAATGTTTTATTTATTCTTGAGAGAGAGAGAGAGAGACAGAGAGAGACAGAGCACGAGCATGAGCATGAGCAGGTAAGGGGCAGAGAGAGAGGGACACAGAATCCAAAGCTCCAGGCTCTGAGCTGTCAGCACAGAATCTGATTCAGGGCTTGAACCCACAAACTGTGAGATCATGACCTGAGTGGAAGTTGGATGCCCAACCAACTGGGCCACCCAGGTGCCCCTGGTTCTTTCTTATTATTTCTAGTTCTCTGTTTAACTTCTCATTTTGTTCTTGTATTGTTTTCCTGAGTTTGTTGTCTTTTTGTGTTTTCTTGTAGTTCCCTGAGCTTCCTTTAAAACAACTATTTCAAATTCCATGTCTGACATATTGTAGATAACCATTGCTTTGGGGCCAGTCATGGAAAAATTATCGTATTCCTTTGATGATGTCATGTTTCCTTGAATTTTCACGTTCCTTGAAGTCTTACATTGCTGTCTTCATAGGTAAAGAAGCAGTCACTTCTTCCAGTCTTCTTTACTGACTGGCTTCAGGAGAGGAATACCTTCACCTGTCAGCCCTGCTAGAGATTCTAAGGCTTTCTAAGACCTTTTCTACAGATACTCATGCTTCACAGGGTGGAGTTAGGGATTATTCTTAAGATTATATTTCTGGGGCACCTGGGTGGCTCAGCTGGTTGAGTGTCCAACTTCAGCTCAGGTCATGATCTCACGGTGCGTGGGTTCAAGCCCCACGTCGGACTCTGTGCTAACAGTTCGGATTGGGGCCTGCTTTGGATTTTGCATCTCCCTCTCTCTCCACCTCTCCCCTGCTCATGCTCAGATAAATAAACATTAAAAATTTTTTTAAAAAAGATTGTATTTCTTCTCTTGATCCTGCAAAGCCAGGGTGGGTGCTGACAGCCTCCCGTTTGCTTTCCCTAGGGTGCTTGCTGAATGGTCAAGTTTGTGTGCTTTCTCCCAATCCCACTGAGTTGTGCCAGCTTTCTGTGCATATTCACTAGCTTTCTGCAAAGGAGAATATTCATTGCCCTCTGGGGCCTGCATAGGGAGCCAGCTGTGGGATATGTGTGTGTGTGTGTGTGTGTGTGTGTGTGTGCGTGTGTGTGTGTGTGTGTGGGAGTGAGGCATGCAGAACATTGAAAATGCCTATGGGCCATTTGGTGCAGGGGACAATCTGTAGGTGAGGCATCCTGGCAGCTCATGGGCAGGCTTCCTCAGGAAGTGCATGAAGTAGTACGGTCCATATGTCTTTGATGTATTCTGAGCCCTTCCTGCTATACCCCCAAACTCTCCCTGCCTATTAGTCATGTGGATCACCTCAGTATTCTGAATCAGGTGAGAAAGAAGTGGGCCTCTTTGGCAGCATTTCACACATAGGAGGAAGCCAGGCACTCACTCACATACTCTCACCCTCCCCTGTGGGAGGCATCATGGGTCAAGGCATCTCTCTTGGCACTGAGCTGTACCATCTTGGACCATCTTGGAGTAGTATGGTGGGAGTAAAGTGAAACTGGTCCTCTTACTCTATTCAATGTCCAATCTCAGATTTTTTTGCTCCAGTGGTGTAGTAGAACTCTTCTGCTAGACTCTTTCACTTCCACAAAAGTACTCGTGTGTGGTGATTGTCAAAATCAATTTTTTTTTTTTTGTGGGGAAGAAGGTAGAAAACTCCTATTCCACCATCTTGCTGATGTCACTCTCCAGAAGGCTAGTTTCTTAATCTGATCTTGGCCATGAGTCATTTTATCCAACTAAGAAGTGTAATGGGCCTTGGAAGTTTCAGGACAAATGGAAAATCTCACATATGTTAATCCCAGTCCTTTTATGAATCTGAGTTAACCTATCCACAAGGTGTCACATTGAGCTCCTAAATATGTTCTACAAACTGCCCCTAAAATGAAACCTGAAATAGCACAAGACGATCCACAGTGATGAGGTAGCATGAATAGCACTGTAACCTATATAAGAGCCATTGAAAAAGTTCTTGGAATATATATGTAATACATACATACGATATATGCTTATATGTGAATATATGAATATACACACATATATACACAATAAAAAACAATATAAACAATAAAAAATAAAAAATTATCGACCCGTTACTTTTAAAAAAGTATTTGAGTTGCATAAAATAAAAAATAAATCAACTTAGATGAGCATAAAATCATAGGAATCTTGTAATAAAACAGGGTGAAGATGAAAATACAAATATCTAGGGGTGCCTGGGTGGCTTAGTCAGTTAAGCATCCAACTTTGGGTCAGGTCGTGATCTCATGGTTCGTGGGTTCATGCCCCACACTGGGCCCTGTGCTGACAGCTCAGAGCCTGGAGCCTGCTTCAGATTCTGTGTCTTCCTTTCTTTCTTCCCCTCCCCCGCTCATTCTCTGTCTCTCTCTGTCTCTCAAAAATAAATAAACGTTAAAACATTTTTTTAATAAAAAAATAAAGTACAAACATCTAAAAGCATGGATTAAGAAAGGGTTGTTAGCTTTGATCTCTTAAAAACATAGACAAAAGGAGAATTGGTTTGGTTTGATCACACAATTCTAAATATATAATAAGAGTAAGCGTTACGAGTAACAGGAAGAAAAAATAATTTGGGATCTGGAACTACGATTCTTTTGGTAAAAAGTGAAGCACCGATAATGGAAGGTCTTTTGTTCTGTAGAGCATATTGACAAGTTGGGGCATTCGTGTTAGGGAATAAGAAATGTGTAAAGCTTTGTTTCTCCCCATAACAACAAAAAAAAAATGTGGAGCTCATGAAGCCACCTGGGGTGGAAGGTAAGACAGTAAGATGACAAAAGGCTTTGTGCACATGATCTGAACCATCTTTGGCTTCCAAAATTTTGAATAAAAGTTACTAAATTCAGGGGCGCCTGGGTGGCGCAGTCGGTTGGGCGTCCGACTTCGGCTCAGGTCACAATCTCACGGTCCGTGAGCTCGAGCCCCGCGTCGGGCTCTGGGCTGATGGCTCAGAGCCTGGAGCCTGCTTCCGATTCTGTGTCTCCCTCTCTCTCTGCCCCTCCCCCGTTCATGCTCTGTCTCTCTCTGTCTCAAAAATAAATAAACGTTAAAAAAAATTAAAAAAAAAGTTAATAAATACAAGAAAAGCTTTTGTTTCTTGAGGGAAACAATAAAAGTGCTATTGGTTGTAAGTGTGCAGAGTAGAAGAAAGATAATACTAGGAGTCTAAGAATTGCGTGTAGAACAACAATGAAAACATATGCTCCTAGAAATATCCAACACCATGGAGAGGACTTTTACATACTCTATGACTTGGAATATTACTATTAAGGAAATTGTATAGTTATATCTTAGGGGAAAATAATACCTTAGTCAAAAAGTTTAAGAGGAGAGACAACTTTTGTCTTCATTCTTTACATTTATATCCTCAACAATGGAGACTGAAACTCTATGATAAAGTGTGACTTTGAAAATAAAGCCTTAAAAACTTGTAATATTAAGTCATACCTTAAAATTGGCTTTGATAAAGGACAATTATATGAACCTTTAATTATAACTTTGAAAATTCAGCGCTATGGAGGATCTGAGGAATATTACTTAGACATACATAATTCGGGGGCTCATATTTGATAAAGAAAGTCAGCATATTCCTAAACCCACCATGAATTAGTGTGATACATTATACATTAATACATTTTTATTTAGGGGTGAGAAGTTGAAAGATTGTGTAACAGAAACAGTTTTATTTAAAGGAAAATGTTCTAACCTTCCCCATAATTATAGAGTTTAGGCACTTTTTCCATAACAAAACAAAACAAAATAAAACAAAAACCTGTCCATTGATGGAAATACTTGAAATCAACAACAAAAAGATCAACATGGCAAGTAGCAATTAAGAATATGTTTAACTCAATGGGTTTTAGGGTAAAAAAAACCAAACAAACCCTACAGCCAAAAAGGAGAGAAGAATGGGTTCTATAAACAGTAACAATAGCCATAAACTGAATGAAGAGGTTTACACGTAAACCATTCAGAAAAGACTAATCAGACAGCTCCATCATTGTGTCTTATGAGGCTCTGCCTCAGAAAGGCAATAACACATACCATCTGAAACACAGGAAATTAATGATTATGAGGTTCGTGGTTTCTGCAATTCCAGGTTAGTATCATTATTTCAATTTTTAATATTCCCATTCTTTGTAATGAGTTTTGCATTTTCTTCAATTTTCTTTGGGCAAATATAATTTCAATTCCACATAACTTAATAGGGAAATTGTGTTAGGATACTATAGGAATAAAAGGTGCCCTTCATTTTCTTTCTCTTTTTTTCTTTCCCTAGAGGAAAAACAAAGTATAAGAAATACTAAAATGAAGCTTCACTACAAAATATGGTACAAAGTTTTTACATTGTTATTATTGGGGGACAGGCCCCAATTCCACCATATAAATAAAGTTCTCTCTATCACTCAAAAATGCTGAGATTTCTGGGTGCATACTAGAAAGTTTCCTTTATCGTCCTAAGGTATTTTTGCCTTTAACTGGGATCCGCTGCCAGATTTTTAGGGCAGCTGAAGGACGGCAGACAGATTTACTTTGGGTATGGACTTTGTCTCTGCTCTGTCTCTGTCCTGCTCTCTCTCCATACATATAGACAGAAACTTGCGAAACTCCAACACTCTCATGCCTTGTTCCACAAACCAACAAAATTTCCAAAGTATCCCCACATTTCATGCTTCTAAGCGATCATGCAGAGCTCTAAACGATCTTTTAACCCTGCAATTGATGCAAACATACATTAACACGTCACATGCCCCCGCCACATGCTTCTGGAAATGTGGTCATTTTCACGTCACACGTGTGATATTGTGCCTCCGCCTAGCCTCTTCATAACTCGGAAGTGAGGAAATGAGATTCCTCTCTGGGCACTGAAACAGCAAAATTAACAGAGATCAGATCAGACCCCATCAGAGATATGCAGCCACCTACGTGCAACAGCCCAGCTTTGTGGTCAAGAGCACAGGCACCAGTGGTAGGCTGCCTGGTATGAGTTCAGGCCCCACAACCCTCTGGTTGTGTTCACCCGGGCAACTTAGTTAATCTACTTGTGCCTCTGTTTCCTCATCTCTAAAATGGATATTAAAGTAATAGTACTTTATCATGTTGTTCTGAGGCTACATTAGTAGCGATACATGCAAAGTGCTTTTTCTTCATTTAGTGTTATTTTTTGTTGTTGCTGCCATCATCATTGTCATCATCACTCCTGGCCAGGAAAA
Source organism: Prionailurus viverrinus (assembly GCF_022837055.1). Lineage (NCBI taxonomy): Eukaryota > Metazoa > Chordata > Mammalia > Carnivora > Felidae > Prionailurus > Prionailurus viverrinus. The sequence goes on from NC_062573.1 coordinate 66,132,355, forward strand.
CCAGCACATAACCAGAGCAGATATGGCAATACATCTAAAGAAATAATGTACATGAGTTTTGGGGCGGTTAAAAATAAGTACTTCCCAGGAGAAGGAGCTATTCTAGGAATAGGAACAAATCTAGGAAGTCTGCAAAGAAGGCCAGATCGTGACAGATTTACTGATTTATTGCCATTCCATGAGGTCTCTTGGGAAAGAACATATAGAAATTCCCCTATGACCAACTCCCCAAAACTCCATCGAATGCTCTTTTATGTCTTACAAATGCTTTCTGCACAGACAACTGAGAAAAACAGATCGCCTCATTTACTATTATTCCTAGTTTGCTTTTATAAATGGAAACAGATTTGTTTTTAGGTAACAAAAAATATACAAATTTCACTTTCTTCTTATGAAATAGCACAGAGTACAGGGTTTAAAGAAACAAAAAATCTTACAGTCGCATTTTTGAGTCCTTCCCTTTTAAAAACTGAGTCACTGTTCTCTCGCGTACTGGTGGTACCAGACCCTTGTCATTGGTTTTAATAACCATTGTCTGGTTCAATTTATCCCAGTTATCAGAGCAGAGATGCTAAATACCTTATTAGTCCCTTCGTGTTACTGTATTGAAAACACTTAGCACAGTGAAAAGTGTCAGGCAAAATCTTAAATGGGAATCTGCTCTTCTATCTGATAGGCTTTGAATGAGTTATTTAATCCCTTTGATTATCAGTTTTCAAGGATTAAAGTAAGTCAGGACACATTTAATAAGTCTTCGAGTAGGGTTTCAAATTCCTGTTCTGACCCCAAAGTTCATGATTTTTGCTAGAATTTCTCCATGAGTCCTGAACTGGCCTAAAGGTAAATGGCATTTTCTCTCTCTGTCTATTTAAATTACATTGAGTGATGTGCTTGCATTGAAGGTGTTGTTTTAACTTTCTGGGATACAGCAGTGCATGAAGAGATGGGGGCCTTGCTGAAATGGGGCATATAAATGCTGGGAAGGGAGGAAGACCAGACAGTAAGAAAATCAATATGTGACATTTCTAGGAGTATGAAGTGCTATGAAAAAAATAAAGCACAGTGATGGGTTAAACATTGATGGTGGGAAAGTGCTCTGTAGTCTAAAGACTCTCTAGTGAGGTGCCTTTTTAACAGAGATAAGAATAAAATGAGGGATGACAGCAACCATCCGGCAGAGAAGGTTTCCAGGCAGAGCATGTGCAAAGGCCCTACAGCTGAACTACGGCTATCATGTTTGAGGAACTGAAATGAGGCCAGCAGAGTTGAAGCAGATTGTCAAAAGTGGAGAGTGATAAGTGGTGAGGTCAGAATTACTCTTGCCAGAGATTATTCAGACTGTGTAGGTCTGAATGTTAAGGATTTTGGATTTAGTTCAAATGAGCTGGGAAGTCACTGGAGAATCTGATGAGAGGAGTTACATGATCTGGCTTAATTTTCATGGTTTGACCGCAGCTGATGAGAAGAAAACAGATTGCGAAGGGGACAAGAACAAAAGCTTAGAAGACTAGTACGTTACTGTGGTACTTCAGGTGAGCTTATTTTCTTCCACTCATTTCCAGATCATCATTCTTTCACTTTGTAATTCAACCAAATCTCACACTGCTCATTTCCTCTGATGCCTCCAACCCCTAAATATTGGGTACTTTATCAAATATAAAGACGTATTATAAAGTCTGAAAATTAATAGAGTGTATCACTGATGTAAACTTTTACATCTGGACCAATGCCATGTTAATTGCTCTAGCCACACTGGTCTCCTGGCTGATGCACAGGCAGATCCACATGTATACAAAAATAACAAATGACAAAGGGAGCATCACATGTTGGTGGAGAGAAGATTGACACATTGATAAATAATCCAAGACCATTACTTGGATTATTGGGGGGGAAATGATCCCTCCCTTACAGCATTCATAAAAATAAATACCAAGTAATTTAAAGAACATGAAAGAATGATTTCCAACAAAACTGGAAAATTCTTACAAAAATATAGAAGCATATCTTTAAGATTTCAGGGTAGGAAAAGATCTGCTTAAATAAGATGCCCAAAGTTATAAACCATGAAGGAAAAAAATAAATAATTTTTGCTCCTCCTCCTTCTACCGCACTTCATTCCTTCAAACCTTATCTCCCAAATTAGTAAAGAGAGGTACTTGTCCTCATTCTGGAACACGGCAGATTTATCCATTGTACACAGAGACTGTACCAGTGACATGTCTAGTCCTGGGACCTTATGCTCATTGTCAATATAGATAACAATTCAGACTGCCTTTTATTAAGGAAAAGGAAATGTTTCCCAATGGCCTGGCAAACCACTGAAGCATAGAACTAAATACAGGCTCTACACCTGACACTTAAAACACTTTCAATTTTATCTATAAAATGTAGATGATAATATATTTTCCACCTACTTTATAAAAATTAGAATCAAATAAGATTATGTAAGGTTAAATACTTTTAAATCTTTCAAGCATAATAAAAATAACAACTTTATTAACATTAAGTCAGATATAGTTTAACAAAGTAAAGACTGAGGGCAAACAGTAGGAAAATGGCAATTTTTAAAACTCACTTCTACATAGATGTTCTGGTTAGTTTAGACCAAAATGGGAAAACTTGATTTATCAAATAAATTGTTTTTCTGCTGCATTTTATTCAACTACAGTAGACTTGGGGATTTAGTATCTTGACAGATATGTAATCTCTCTGGATAAAATGTAACCACAATGATTATTCACATTAAGCCTTAGATTTTACAGAAAAATGGAAAACATAAGAGAGGTTTCTAAAACCTTAGACTCCTGGGAACGACAATTTTTCTGAACTGTATTTTCTTTTTTTTTTTCCTAAGGTATTCAAACTGCTTTGGAGGGGATATTGTTCTGTGCATTTGAGTGAGATAAATCATTCATGTAAGCAGATGATCCCAGAATGCAGTTAGATGAATGACGACAAAGTATCAGGGGAGAAAACATATTGATAAAAAAAGATGCATATATATATATATATATAATTAAGGAAAATATGTAACTGCCTACACATACACACACACACATATCACATGTGTATATGTATCTGGCGTCTATGTCTGAACAAACCAGCCAACATTATAAAGAGCTAAGACATTTACTAAGATGTACATTTAGTAAGATTACCAAAACACACTCCACTTTTGTTGATATCACTGATACGTTTTAGATAGGATTGTCATGTGTGCTTGAATGATAATGTAGATATGAGAAAGTCAGAAAAGGAAGAAACCAGGGCATGCAGAAAAGGGCCACTCAGAACTAATTGTGGGTTGCGACAAACCTGGGTTGTAATACACCCAGGGCATATTACACTCAAGCTTCTGAGTAGCTTCCATTGCCATCTAGGTAGATCCATTCTTGTGTGATGGTACCCAGCAATAGTATGGGGTCACTGATGGTATTGTCCTGTGACCCTGAGTACCAACTGGTACAAATTTCTCTAAGTAGTAAGATGCATCAAGGATAATAATTTGTGATTCCAGAGAGAAAAGTTTGGTGTGGTTGTTGTCAGATACTGCTTTGTCCCTTCATTTTTATTAGTAGTTCCCTAGCCTTGTTCAGAGAGAAAATGTGCAGAAAAAGACTTACCTGCCACAAAGCCCTTGTATTCTGACCAATGAGATGGAAATCACCTGAAGAATAAGCTATGTATTTTTTCATGTTAGAAAGGAAGACTTGGCAGGCTGCTCTTTGCCTTTCATCTTTTACTTGTCTTTCTCTGTGGAGGCTTAGAGCTAGGCTCACAGCTAGGCTGTGGAGCAGAGAGCTAGAAGGAAGCTGGGTCATGGACCACTTTCTCATGCATCTGCCCCATCCCTACACTCTATCTCCAGATTTCAACTGATGTGAGAACAAATAAAAACACCTATTTGATTAAGCCACAAGAGTTGAATTATGGCTACATGCGACTGAACACAATCCTATGTGAGGCAGCAGCCAGTGGGTCAGTATAAGCAAGTGTTTCTCATTATATTATAGTGTGGCACTCTTACCAGTGGAGATAATTTTGGCTGATATTAAGTTACATGTTAGACAAGTATTTTCCAGTTATCATTTAGTCCTGATTACTCCAAGGAGGAAAGTCTCAGTTCACTGCCAGTGTGTCTTAAATAGCTCTCTAAAACTTGTTTTCTCCCTTGTAACAAACTAAGGTGCACTTCAGGCTAAGAGCCTTTGTTAAGCATCATTATCCAGCTAAAATTTAATAACATTGTTCTGTTTCCATTAAGTTTGGCTTATAGTCACCTTCTCGTTATGGCACAGGGTTATCATGAATTTCCATTCATGAAAATGACATAAAGTTCCCTTGCAAAACAAATTCAAATAAAAATATGAATTGATTTAAAAGTGTTAAGTAAATACAAACAGAAGTGATACAGAAGGGGAAATTTTTGAAAAAAAAAAAAAGGAAGGGCCATAGTATATAAATGGTTATAGTCTGGTAAATTGAGTCCTCGATATATTCAAATCTGGTACTAGGCCCACAGGAATAATTGCAGGCTCACTAACAGATTGGGGCCATATTTTCTTTGCCAGTTTAAACTAGCCTTGACAGAATTTGGCCTGTTGGTCAAATATCCTCAGTACTGAAAGCTAATCAAGTTAGGAAAAACTGTATGCAAAATTTCTTCACCTCCTGCTTCACTTGTAAATATAAACAGGATGCTTGGGCCTATGATGCATCCACAATCTCAGTCCAAATTTCATCCTTTTCACCCTAAAAAATATTCCAGAATATTTTCTGTACAGATGATCAATGAATATTTATATAATTTCAGGTATTGCAGAGAAGGGTAACTATTTAGAAATACTCTGTTGAGCTAAACTTGCAGCCTCATCGCCTCAGATCATTTCCTCAATAACCTGAAATTTATTAAAACTTGATAATGAATGCTGAATGTCAACATTCTTGGTGTCTCTCTATTCATTTGTGTGCAGCAGAAAGTTTGGCTACTCGCAAGTATTATTTGCTGTTGCAAGTTCCCGTGTTTGAGAAATTGTAGGTTTCGGTGTTTGGGCATAATCTTATAGAAGACAAATCAGAGCAAAGGTCAAATTGTGTAGGAAAATTCAAATCCAAAGCTCTGCTATTGTGGAAAGGGAAAGCTCGGAATTATGAATAACAGATTCTTTGATTTTATAGTTTTCCCAGATGTCCTCTCTATTCATTGCAATGTCCAAATAATGATGACAGTGAATTTCATCATAGAGGCCTTGAAAATCCTGGAAATTTGTAATTACAATATATACTTTTGTTAATTTTATTACAAAGGTGATTTGTTCTTATATAAGCTATGTGCTTCTTCCTCTTGGAAATTCTAGCCGATCCACCTTCAAAATAAGTATATAGACATCCACGGTCAAGTTACAGGCATGGAGCGATCATGGATTGTTATATAAGGAAAGAGTATAAGAAAGTAATTCAGAATTCACGGGAACAATGTTAAAAATGTGGCCTGGATCTGAGTCATCCAGGTCCCCCACAAGATGGGGTCAGCACAGAGGATAGCTGGCAAATTAACGGGGCTAATGCAGGAGGTGAGGCCACAGGCAGGGCTGGGGAACATTTCCATAACTTCAGAGCTGTTGTGCAAAAGCACAAAACTAGATACACTCTCCATGGGGCTGGCTTATAGATTACATCCTAATTATAAACATATTGGCTTTGAAATATCCAGTTTGGTAAGGAGTGTGCAATAAGTAAGGGAATATGGGTTGAGTGGAGGTTGAGATACTATGACCTGCCCACCCTGAGGTGCCCAGCCCCAAGGATAGTACATTAAGCGTTAGGTCTCATGACTATCAGCAGGAAAGAACTCTCAAAGTGAACTCCACCATTTCAGACTGGGCTAAAATATTCCAGGCTAGAGAGTATTCCTGGGCTATTCTGGATTAGTCCAACAAGCCAAAGCATAATCTCATCTTGGCTCCATTTATCTTCAGGCATTATGTGGGAGGATATATACAGAAATGGGGATTTGGGCACATGTATCTGAGAGATAGGTAGCTGGTACAGTGGTAAACAATAATCACTGTCTTGGGAAAAAAAAAAACAACAACAACACAGCTTAGCACAAAGCATCACTAAAAACCAGTAAGGAAGTGATTTGGCTGAACGTGTGCCACAGGGAGATCACAAATAGCAATAATAATGCCAAGTAGGTTTCTGCAATTCAAGACAGCTTTTCATGTTTCAGCTAAGCTTGCAGTGCCTCTTAATCTAGGGTGCCTTAAAAAAAACCCGAAACAGGTCAGAGCACTGCCTCTCGTACATAATGCTCAAAATGCCCTAATACACCTAAAACTGTTATAAAGTAACAATATAATTCACACTCAGCCTGCCTCCCAACTCCTCTCCCTGGTAACCAACTGTTGGTTTCCTGTAACAATAAGTCTGTTTTTGTTTTGTTTGTTCATTTGTTTTGTTTTTTTGGATTGCACATATAAGTGAAATCATATGGTATGTATCTTTCTCTGAATTATTTCAGTTAACATAATACCCTCTAGGTAGCAATGTTGTTGCAAACGTAAGCTTTCTTCTTTTTTTTTTTATGGCTATTATTTCAAATTGTGTTTCTGTGTGTGTGTGTGTGTGTGTGTGTGTGTGTGTGTTTATGTGTGTGTGTGACATCTTTATCCATTCACCTATGAATGGACACTTACATTGCTTCCATATCTTGGCTGTTATAAATAATGTTGCATTGAACATAGGGGTGCATATATCTCTTTCGATTGGTGTTTTCATTTCCTTTGGATAAATACCCAGAAATGGAATTGCTGGCTCATTTGGTAGGTTTTTTTTTAATTTTCTGAGGAACTTTCATACTGTTTTCCACAGTGGCGACACCAATTTACGTCCTCACCTACAATGCACTAGGGTTCCCTTTTCTCTACATTCTTGCCAACACTTGCTATTTTTTGCTTTTTTGATAATAGCCAATCTGACAGGTGTGAGGTGATAGCTCATTGTGGCTTTGTATCTTCCTGATGCTTAGTGATGTTGTGCATCTTTTCATATGTCCGTTGGCATTTGTATACCTTCTTTGGAAAAATGTCTATTCAGGTGCTCTGCCCATTTTTAATTGGGTAATTTGGCCTTTTGATATTAAATTATGTAAGTTCTTTGTATCGTTTGGATATGAATGTGAGTTCTGAAAGAGATCTAATACGTATGAATAGATGAGAACAGCAGTTTCTTTTTAAACCTTCACATTGCATAAAAGTGTCATTGCTGAGTAAATGTGCTGCTGCTGACTGTTGGAATGCAGAGCTAGTTTTGAATATTGAAGCAATAATTGACGCTGTCTTCAAAGCGACGAATGGCTCCCATGTTGAGACCACATATTGCTATGTTTATTTAGAGGCTGAGTTGATGATAGGCTTTATGTTACATGCAGGAAAGAAATGTGAGTATCTGAAAGATGTTTCATACTAATATTATTGTCAACACTCAGAGAGATGCTGGTTTCTGATGTGAACTTTACAGGTTTTGAGCTCTTTGTGAGGAAGTGGAGTTGTAAGTTTTAATCGAATAGATGATTAGCATTATTCAAATATATTTGGGGACGGATTCATCAAATAGAAATTTGTTCAGATAAATGTTATAGGGAAGGAGGAAGTGAAAAAAAAATTTTATGTTTGAAAGGAGAATGTTCTGACACTCAGTAGGTTCTTCACCATTCTTAAAAATCTATAAAATGATCAGATTTTTACAATTTAAGTTTTAGGTAGTAAAAAAACATGACTAGATCAGTTCTAAGTGTTTTATTTCAGCCAGGAAGCATGGTCCAAGAAGTTGGGCAAACATAGCTATATAGAGGAAACTAGGAAAGTTTTCACTGAGTGAAGTAGCTAGTGTTTTCCACATTTTAGGAGAAAGGACTGGACATTTTTATTTATCTTGTGGATAGCTTTCCAACTCAACTCAGCCTATTAACTATATTTTGGTTTTATATCCACTGCGTAGTAGATTGGGTGTTGTTATATACCAAATTCTTAAATTCAAGAATGTTAGAATTAAAGTTTGGGCAATCTAAGATGATTCCCCAAATGCATAGTAACTAATCAGTAAGTGAAAAATTAACAATATAAATGGAAAATTCTAAAGCAAGTCAGAGGAAAAGAGTGAGCCATAGACCCTCCGATGTAAAAAGGTGACCCCAGAGGCTGACTGCTTTCTCCATTTCATAGGCATGAATTATCAAAAAATGGTGGAGCAAAACTTCAGTTTCAACTTTAGATGTATCTATGGTGAGAATATGAGTATGAAAATGTGTGCTTGGAATGTCCTTAGGGAGCTCATTGACCCTTGCTCTTCTTCTGAAGATGTAATTTATTGGGTGTTGTGAATTTAATCCATCTAAAGCTCCTGAGTGTATCACCTTATCTTTCTGTAACTCAATTTGGTCAGCTCACTCTCTCTGCTGAGACCATGAAGATCCTTTTAAGTCTCTTTATTCTCAGAACATGAAGGCATTTTATATCTTTAAAATGGCCATATCTATTTTAGGTGCAGCTCTATCTTGATATGTAGAGCTTCCTGTAGGCAAATAGAAGTTAAGTGGGATTCTTTGGAACTGATTCCTTTTTGAAAGTTTTTATATCCATGACATTAACATGAAAATATAATCTCTATCTAAAATGCCCTACTATTGATCCTCAAATAAGATGAGAGAACATAGCTTTATATTTATTCCAAAGCTGTCAAATATCAAACTAGTGGCAAAGAGAGAATAGGGCTACTACACAAATTTTGATAATCTAATAAAAAGTATCTTGACCGAGAGCTACCCAACCAGAACAATTTTAATAACTGCCCATAAGTTATAATATTAAGCAAAGAGCTCCAGGAGGCAAGTTTTTGGTTCAGACTAGTTACCTCTCTCCCTTCCCATTCCTTTCTCTCATGTTCCATGTTGAGTCACCCTTACCAAGTAGTTGTTCCATTTTCCTACTAAATTAGGAATGGTATTCTCTCCAAATACTGCTTGATCCTTGTACTTCTGTTTCTATCACACATGTATTCCTACCTCCTCTCTCCTGATTCCCATCAGTACCCTGCTATCTTCAAATTTCAAGTTGCCTTAACATGACAGCATAGTGTAGGGAAAGCCTTCCCCTAAATTTCCCCAAGAAGTTAGCAAATAAAATGGCCTAATAGGGACCAATTTGCTACATGTGAAAGCTTATTTTACTACTTCTATAGAATGTGCATGCCTGTAGGATTGCCTTCTATCTATTATCCCATAGGTACAGAAGCACCTCACAAGGACTGCAGGATGTGTACAAGCCCAAGTTTCTTGACCTGAGAAAGCATTGTAGTTTCCCCTCTGGTTCCAAGGATCAGTACCTGTGAATCACTTCTTCCAAACATTAATCATTCAACTTATTGCAACTCTTTCCTTTGTTTAATTTATCCCCCAGTAGGAGTTGTGGAGAAGAGGGATCTCCTACCCTCAACCATGAGGGGCAGCTGAGTGGCTCAGTCAGTTAAGCATCCGGCGTCGGCTCAGGTCATGATCTCACAGCTTGTGAGTTTGAGCCCCACGTCGGGCTCTGTGCTGACAGCTCGGAGCCTGGAGCATGCTTTGGATTCTGTGTCTCCCTCTCTCTCTGCCCCTTACTCACTCGCATTCTGTCTCTGTCTCTCTCAAAAATAAATAATTAAAAAAATTAAAAACAAAAACAAAACCCTCAACCATGGTAGGCATGTGAAGCCTGAATTAGCAGTGTTCCAGAGATCTGATATCTGGGCTGCCTGGATTAAACTGTGCATCTATAGGCTGGCTGAGCTGCTTTAGCCATGAATACCCCTCCTAGACTGATCTTGACTTTGAGATCTGTGACCTTGAGAAAGTCCCTTAACCTCTCTATCTCCTTGGACTTTATCACTAGTAAAAACATAACATCTCCTAGGTCCTAAGCCTTGATTATTCCTTATTTACATATTAACATTTATGAAATAGAAGTTCATCATATAGCCAAATACATTTGAAGTAGCATCTCTCCATTATCTCAGTGCCCACAATTGTCATTAAGCCAATAGTGGATTCTATCCTCAGCAGAACCTTTGATGTGAGAAAATATCATAATAATAATTTGAAAGTATTTGAAAGACAAATACGGGTACCCAGGGTAGGGTAATAATTTAGCAAACCTTCAAACAAGCAACATTTAAATATTTTTTTATTTAGGCATTTATTTTGTGACATTAAGGGAAAAAATGAGTTTCTTAGGGTTGTTGGCATGGATAGGCTTAAGGGACTTTTGCAACTTTCATATGCCCATGGTCAGAATACCCACCCAAGCTTTGTCAGTGCTGGCAAAGACTTTTGTTTCTTTCTTTTCCTCTTTAATTTACTGTTCCCTTTGTTAGAAGAGTTTGGTAGCCAGGATCTTTTAAGGGCCTGCATGATTTCCTGGTGTACATGCCCTGTATAATCCTCATGAGTATGAGTGGCCTATTATCATGTTAAGGTATTGTTCCCATGATTACATGCTGTTAGATGGCAAAGGGAGATTATGCTAGGTGAGCCTAACCTCACCAGGTGAGTCCTTTAAAGGAAGAGTGTTTTCATTGGCTGGCCGCAGAAGAGGAAGTCAGAGACATGTTCAGGGTTCCATGGAAGGAAGCAAATACCCATGCTGTGAATTGTCTAACTGGGGCCACATGGCAAGGAACTGAAGCTAGTGTCCAGGAGCTAAGAGTGGTCCCAGCTGACAGCTAGCAAGAACATGGGAACTTCAATCTAAACTGCAAGGAATTACATTCTGACAATACCAGTGATTTTGGAAGAGAACCCTGGACTCTAGACAAGATGACTGCCCCAGCTTATGCTGTATTTCAGCCCCGTGAGACTCTGAGCAGAGAATCTAGTCATACCACGTCTAGACTTGTCACCTACAGACACTAAAGATAACACATTTGTATTGTTTTAAGCTGTTAGGTCTGTGATCATTTGTTACACAGCAGTAGAAAATAAACACAGGGGGATAGGAGTTTACATTTTTTTTCCAGTTATGCAAATAGTCAGATGTAAGAAACTGAGTTGGCACCTAGTGATGTTTTAGCAGCCCTAATGGATCTATGACTTGGAAAAGATCTTATCTGGCCTGTCTCACCTTGACTCAAAAATTTCACAAGTATCTCAAAGAAGACAAAGTCCAATAAGAGTTGGGCTGGGTGATTCCTACCGTTCTTTGTATATGGGGGTTGTACTACATAATGCCTATGGCCCCTTTGTCATGGGATGATATTGTCAACCCAAATGTCATGGGATGATATTGTCATATTTATGAGGTTTGTGTGGTTGACTTCCACATGACTTAACCACAAGTATACACAACACCAAATAAAGGATAGAGTTGGAACATTAGTATAGAGTAAGTAATATTTCTTTGGTGCTTAACGTGTGCCAGATAGCATGTTTTCAGTATGCATTAATTCTTTTAACCCTCATGACACTTGGAGGAATAGATGCTATTGTCTATTTATAGATGGAGAAACAAATACTTGAATGAACTTCTCAGCATCTCCCAGCCATTCACAGGTAGAACCAGAATTCAAACCCAGGACTGTCCGATTTCAAAGTAGAGATATTTTCAATACATCTATGAAAACTTATAAAATGTCCAGAAGAGATGTAAAATGAAGTATTTTGAAAAAGTTGTTTCCTGTTTCTCAGGAGACGTTGTCCCAATCCCACTTTAATATGTCATGGTTTGTAAATGTTTGCAGTGAATGAGATAAAAGAAGATGCCAGCTCCAGAAAGAATTTTAAATGATTTTTTTTTCATAGTTCATTTCACTCCTAAATATTTTTTACTTTTTTCTTTCTTGGTTCCTACAAGTATGCACATTAGTAAAATCTCTGGGTACATGTAAAACTGTTTAATATTATTAATATATTTTAAAATATTCTAATGTTTGAAATACTATCTTTTAGGAAAAAGTAAACATTTCCTCTTATTGTTTTCATGGAGTTAGTAAAATATTGGCATTTTTCATCAACAAGTTCATCTTACGTGTTTTTTTTTTTATTTTACTGTAAGATCAAGCTTTTCTTTTTTTGAGAGAGAGAAAGCATGCATGTGCACAAGCAGGAGAGGGGCAGAGGGAGAAGGAGAGAGAATCTTAAGTAGGCTCCACACTGGGTGTGAGATCCTATGAACGGTGAGGTCATGACCTGAACCAAAATCAAGAGTCAGACACTTAACCGACTGAGCCACCCAGGCACCCTTTTTTATTGCAAGATCAAGAAACAGCACCTAGAGAATAATTGACAACACTGAATACAGTACTTAAAAAAATAAGGAAGTCAAAAGTTCTGAATGCAGATACTGATAAAAGATGAGAAGTAATAACTGAAATAAATGTCTATTTTTTTCTGGACTTGAAATTGATACGATACAATGATAATTTGAGGCACACTATAATTTAGGGTTTAAAGGAAGCAATAGTTTTACAGATGTACATTTATCTTCTGAACTTATAAACATTTATTTAAATTTTTTTTTTTACATTTATTTATTTTTCAGAGACAGAGTGAGACAAAGTGAGAGTGGGAGAGGGGCAGAGAGAGAGGGAGGCACAGGATCAGAAGCAGGCTCCAGGCTCTGAGCTGTCAGCACAGAGCCCAACTCGGGGCTCAAACCCATAGACTGTGAGATCATGACCTGAGCCGAAGTCGGATGCTGAACCGACTGAGCCACCCAGGCACCCCTGAACTTATAAACATTTAAACAATATGCATTGCAGTAATAGAAAACAGGTGTTCTGGCACAAAAAATGCAGCTGTAATGTGGCATATTGTCAAGTATTAAATTCACATGCAGACCCTTGAAATTTCTTTTGGTATAAGTTAAGTAAACATTAAAGTTAAAAAATGTCATTTGTCGAAAAGGGAAATGTAAGTTATTCTGGGTGTATTTTTTTTTTAAGGATCCACATCAGCATCACTATCTAAAAATTATGGTGTTTATGTTTAAATTGAATATTTGTTCCATTCCTTTGTGGCATTATTGGCTGGCAGCCTCTGCTTTGGAGAATGGATAAATTGGTTTTAGCTCCACTCTGGTGGTTAGATGTGAAACCTAGGCCAGATACTTATACTGATGTCTTTCATTATGTGGTCTTCAAAATTCTGTTTATGTCCTCAGAGGAATTAATGTAATTATCATTTTAAGTTGGTTTCTTTCTTTTTCTTTTTCTTTTTTTCTTTTTTCTTTTCTTTTCTTTTCTTTTCTTTTCTTTTTTCTTTTCTTTTCTTTCTTTCTTTCTTTCTTTCTTTCTTTCTTTCTTTTCTTTCTTTCTTTGTTGTTATTGTTGTTGTTGTTGTTGTTGTTGCTGCTGCTGCTGCTGCTAGGGACACTTAAATCTATGCAAGGAAAGGCATTTTGAGTGCTTAGCTTGGCTTTTGTTTGAAAATGTGTCCTTGAACCTTTTAGCCCCCCAGACCAAGTTTGGTAGCAGCCACGTAGGTCATGCCAGAAGAACCAGCCTTGGGTATAGGAGCCAAGTAGAGTGTGGATCAGTTTCTTCCACCTGTAGGCTGGGAGATGGGGGACAAACATCTGGGCCAGTTGTGCTCAGTTTTCTCATTTGCCAACTGGACTTAAGTAATACCTTCCTGACAGGGTTGAAATAAAGTTTAACTGATCCATATGTGACGGTTCCTCTTATGTAGGAAATGGCTAATGAACCTCGTTTTCTTTCTGTGTTGGTGGCAGAAGGGACAAAAGGCATTCTTTTGCATTTCATTTTCTACTGAGTGTCTGTGAACATATATTTGTATGCCCACCTCATTATTACTGTTCAACACTATAAAGAAGATTAGTGCATCATTTATTTCTTGCATGAACCGACTACAAAGTATGAACTTCTGTTTTATGAATACGCTTTACGTCTGAACCCCTCTGGGAGCTCTGATGTAGTTAGCTTGCGGTTGATGGGAAAGGGGGAGGACTTTGCCCTCACTGCTGCTATCATAGGAGATGTGTTTCTGCGTTTTTAAAGTTCTGTCCTAGAATATTAAAAAGCCAGACTTTCATGAACTGGCCTACCAAATTAAGAACGATTTACAATGCTATTTCCATGGAAAAGTGTTCTAAGTTTCCATTTAGTAATACAGGACAAACTTTTGTACAAAAACCACTCAGATGGAAGGCCCTTAATATTGCATACTGGGTACATATATTTTTCAAACAATATATATACCAGCAGTGCATTGATGCTATATAAAAAAAAAAAAACCGACAGGAAAGGCCTGGGAATTATGAAAGGGAAATTAAAGCTACATACTTAATTGGGGCGTCTGGGTGGCGCAGTCGGTTAAGCGTCCGACTTCAGCCAGGTCACGATCTCGCGGTCCGTGAGTTCGAGCCCAGCGTCGGGCTCTGGGCTGATGGCTCAGAGCCTGGAGCCTGTTTCCGATTCTGTGTCTCCCTCTCTCTCTGCCCCTCCCCTGTTCATGCTCTGTCTCTCTCTGTCCCAAATAAATAAATAAATAAATAAACGTTGAAAAAAAAAAAATAAAGCTACGTACTTAACAAAATGCAAGATTATTTTCTCAGAAAGAAAAAAAAATAAGTTCTTTTGTTGCCAATGTCATGTTTTTTTGTTTGTTTCCTTAAATACATGCCACATTTCATAGATAAATGTTTCCATAGATTAGAAGCCTTTTGTCATTTAAGTAAAACATAGACCTTGCTCTTAACATCATGGAAATTATTTACAGTAGTATGTTTACAAAGACAAATGTATTTTAAGTCACTTTTTTACATTTCTTCTTTGTTTTTCAAATGTATTATATCTCCAACACTTGACTTAACTCAAAGTCTCTATAAAAGTTGAACTAGTGCCTGACAGCCTCTTTACTGCATGTTAATTAAATAGGGTAATGAGTAGGAGTGGCACAAGGAGAGAATGGAGAAATCGAGTGACTTCACAGAGTTCTACTTGAAAACTATAAGGCCATATTCAGGCAGGGAGCATGTCGGAGTGGGGAGCAGCCCGTACCGGAAGACAGGCAGTGAGCAGCCCGGACATCTGTGCAGCCGTTCCTCAGTGTCACCATTTACGCCCAGAGAGATGAATTAGGCAACCCTGGCAGTCATTCACCTCTATAAACTATATGAGCAGGCAAACCATTGAAAACCATATAAAATCGAGACCTTTGGTGTCTCTTCAGCCATTTTGGAATGAGTTCCCTGCGCCATGATGACGAAGAGACATGTCACAGTGAACAAGTCGGCATATGGTATCATTTGTGATTACTTAGAATAGGCATTTGTTTTTGAGCTTAGGTCTTTGGGAAACAAAGTGGTTTAATTGTTTGTAATCTCCGTAAGAGACAGAAATGAGTAAATGGGTTAGGTTCTTTTTTTTTTTTTTAATAAAATAGAAATTAGGCTTAGCTCTAAAAATAAAAAGCTCTCTCCATTTTTAGGTATATATTTTGCTAAAAGATGATTAGAGGACTTCACACTTAAGAATTTTAAAGCGAAAAAGGCAAGCTTAGCGGATTGCATCATTAGCTGATTAAAGAAAATGTTAACGAAAACATCACCATCAAGCATATGGACTGATCTAATTAGTTGATTACTAATTCAGATTTAGTGCTGAGTACCTTTACTTTGAACATCAATTTCAGCTTAATAGGAAGCTCTTCCTGCTTCTCTGTCATCACAGAAAACAAGGCTTGGCAATTGGGCAATTAAAGAAATGAACGAATGAATATTAGATTAAAGCCTTTCCTGACATCCATTTCAGAGTGCCAAAAAATGTTGTTCACAGCAAATTCATTACAGAATAGGAAGTCATTTCTCCTTTCCAAACAAATGGCATCTTTCAATCATATCAAAATCTCCCACCATCTAAATCCATATTGTAATTTTTTTTTTAATTTTTTGGACACTAGTAAATGCCTGACCCTGTGTTCTACTCTGTGGATCTAGAGACAAATAAGATACAGCATCTGCCTTTAGGTATCACAGTGTAATGGATAAGAAAGTCATATTAACAATCTCCTGTGATTAATAATGGAGGGAGAGTAGACACTGGAGATTACGTGGAGAACAGAGGAACATGTATAACCTAGTCTGAGTTGGGTGGTACAGAATTAGTGAAGACAGGTTTGTATTAGAACAAGGGGAAATGGAGGAACTTCTTGCTGTCTTTCTTACTTACTCCCTTTATCTGGGTTTTTAAAGACTGATGTCATTACTTGGCTCCATTTCCAATCTCCCTCTCATTTCATGAAGGTTTTTTTCTCTCCCTTCTCAACCCTCCCATTCCTTTTCCTCTAGAGGCCAATAATCTTATCCTAGCAGTGACAATGGCCTGGAGGTCTACTGACTAATAATCTCATTAATTCTCATGATATTTTTTCGAAAAAAAAATATAAATGGCAATTATTACTTCAATTTTACATATGTAAAACTTGAACCAGAAAGAATGAAACAGATTTGCCCAGGGTTACACAGAAAATGGAGGAGCCAAGGTGGGAATGAATGAAACACTTCCTATCATACACAGTCACCTTGGGCTTCATTAATAGGCTTATTATTATAATAGTAAATGTCAAATTTCATCTAGAAATATCATAACCATTTACATGCTCCAGAATAATGCAGTACAAATTTAAAAATCAGCATTCTAAAGATTTGTACATATCATATTTTACGCATTTAGTTTTTGCTACATCCATTATCATTCAGTAAAGTTACAATATTGTAAAACAAAAATGCAATCCTTGGGTTGAGCCTGTGAGTATGTGTGTGTGTGTGTGTGTGTGTGTGTGTGTGTTCACATGCGTGCACGTGCACATGTAATGTTTAGTCTGATTATAATGGCAGTTTGAATGCTTGACTGGTCTATAGAGATTGGTAGTAATTAGCATGACAGACAAAAGGAGCAAATGTAGTCCATTTATGCCTTGAGCTGAACTAATTTTAGTGTTAAGCATGAATCTAATATCCATAAATAGGGAATAGTTATTAGCAAATATTGAAGTCAGAATCATATTTGTAGTTTTGCAGCAAAAGTAAGAATTACCTAGCTTCAACAAGACCGCGGATTTTGCTGTTAAAGATAATGCTATAAATGTATTAACTGGTTAAAACCCTGCTAGGAAAGTGAGTGTCTAACAATCCATAGACAAAGTTTGAGTTAGTTTATCCTTTCTAATAAATGCCTATATATATACATATATATATATATATATATATATGTAAAAGCATGCACTGAATCAAGAAACAATATAAGCTTTACATCACAGTGGAAAACAGGATCTTTATAAAATGTACATGTATGTTAGTAAACTATCTCTTTCTCTCCAAGCAGTAAATCAATTTGTTTCTGGCTTTAAATAAACAGACCGTGCCTCAGTCCAAAGGACATTGAAGCAATTCAATGGCATCAGGTGAATTGGAGATTTGGGAATTTGATACTAGTGACTTTTTATGATCTCTCTGTCATTGTCATGTTATCACACTATTGGAAGAGAAATTTTGTCATGCCACTTCTAGATTAGCAGAGAAGTGTAGGCAAAATTGCCTCTATCCCAACATATCCCAGTCCTATGCCATTTCCACAGCTTCATTATTGGGGCCTCACACATGGGAAGAGATCACTGAAAGTATATGTGGCTGAAAGAGATCCACAACTGGGTTGCCATTTGGATAGACTAGTTATTTATACATGAGAACTTAAGTAACTTAACCTCTCAGAACTTTGTCATTACAATTGTAGAGAACATATAGACCAAACCATGTCATGAGATTATTTTAAGTATCTTATTGATAACTATTAAAACAAGTAAGTAATACTCTGGACAAAAATACAGCATTAAAAATAATATTAATAATGGACATGTGCTCATAAAAACTAATTCAAAATAAAGAAAAATTCTAGCAACATTGTGGGATGCAGGATTATACCCAAATCAACTGCATTGCAATGTACCAGCAATGAAAAGTACAAAAATGAAATCAAGAAAAAAACATTTTAATAACATAAAAAGAATAAAATATTTCAGAATATATTTAATTAAAAAGTGCATGACTCTTATATCAAAAACCACAAAACATTATTGAAGTAAATTAAGGAGGATCTAAAACATAAAAAGGTGTTCTATGTTCATAGATTGGAGGGATTAATATGGTTAAGATGGCAATATTCCCCTAGTTGATCTTAAGATTCAGAGTAATCTGTATCAGAATCTAAGCTTTGTCTTTCTTTTAAAAAAATTGATACACTGATCTTAAAAATCATACTGGATATTTCAGAATAACATTTCATAAGGAACTGTTCAGAATAACCAGAACAGTCTTTAAAAAGAAAAATAAAGTTCAAGGACTCACACTTCCCAATTTCAGTACTTATTACAAAGCTACAGTAATCAAAACAATGTGGTACTAGCATAAGGAAAGAAACTGAGATTAACAGATTTGAGACCTCAAAAATAAACTTCCACATTCATGGCTAATTAATTTTTGCCAATAGTGTCAAGGCAAATTTTCAATAGAGGAAAAAAAAGTCTTTTCTATAAATGGTGCTGGACAATTTGATATTTACATATAAAAGCATAAAGTTGAACCTCAAACTATATACAAAATCTAAATCAAAATGAATCAAAAACCTAAATGTAAAAGCCAAAATGACAAAAAAAAATCTTAGTAGAAAACCTAGGCATAAATTGTCATTAACCTGGATAAGCAATGGTTGCTTATACACGAAAAGCACATGCCCAAAGACAAGACAAAAGATAAAGTTAATTGAACTTCATCAAAATTAAAAACTTTTGTGCTTTAAAGGTTACCATCCAGAAACTGAAAAGACAGACAACCTACAGACAGGGAAGAAATATTTGCAAATCATGTATCTAGTAGAATCTAGTAAGCTGAATACATAAGGAACTATTAGACCTTGAACATAAAAAGACAACTCAGTTTAAAGATGGTCATAGGATTTCAATCAATAATTCTACAAATAGAATATGTAAATGATCAATAAGCAAATGAAAAACTACTCAACATCATTAGGTTAATGCAACTGAAGCCATAATGAGGTATCACTTCACACTCATTATTGTAGCTAAAATTTAAAACAATTAAAAGGATAATAAGACATATTGATGAGAACTGGATAAACTGTAGCCATCATAATCTTTGGAAAACAGTCAGGCAGTTCTTTAAAAGTTAAACACAGAATTACTATATTATCCAGCAATTTCACTCGTATGTATTATACCCCTTAAAAACGATGTTCACAAAACAACTGTACATAAATGTCCATTGCAGCATTATCCATAATAGCTATAAGTTGGGAAAAACACAAATAACAAACCCACTACTGAATGGTGAAACAAATGTGATACACTTTCACAAAGGAATATTATTCAGTCATAAAAAAGAATAAAGTACAGATACATGCTACAACACAGATTTATCTTGGAAATGTTATGCTTGCTAAGTGAAAGGAGCCAGACACAATAGGACATATAGTGTTATGATTGTATTTATGTGAAACGTCCAGAATAGGTAAACTCATTGAGTAGAAAGTAGGTTAGTAATTGTTAAGGGATGATGGGAGGGGGGAATAGAGAGAGAATGCTAATGGGTATAGTTTATTTTTAAGGTGACTGAATGTTCCAGAATTAGATACTGGTGATGGTTTTAAAACTTTGTGAATACACTAAAAATCACTGAAGTTCACACCTTAAAACGATGAATTCTATGGTGTGTGAATTATATATCAAGAACACAATAATAATTCATAAGCACCCGAGTAACACATTCACAGCAAGAAAGATCCCAACAATTTTCTGTCACATCTGACATTGTCACTATTAACTGGAGTTGAAAACAAATGTTAACATTAAACATCATTTGGAAGGGGTAATTTTTTTTTAATTAAATATTTAGTTTTCTGAGATGGATGAACAATTTTGTGATTGGGAAAGACTAAAGATCTAGGGCTTGAACCAATGTCCATTACTGGGGCACAAAAGTGAAAAGCTATGGGTCACCTATTATGGATATTCTGAAAAAGTTGTCATCTTTTGACAGAGGAAGAGACATTAATTAAAGAATATAGCATTCAGAAAAAAAATTACTTGATTTTTTAATTTGTTTTAAAGTTTATCCATTTGTTTTAAGAGAGAGAGAGAGAGAGAGAGAGAGAGAGAGAGAGAGAGCAGTCAGGGGCAGGGCAGACAGAGAGAGAGAGAGTGAATCCCAAGCAGGCTCTGCAGTGTCAGACCCTCAAGGGGCTCGAACTCACAAACCATAAGATCATGACCTGAGCCAAAACCAAGCATCGGAGGATTAACTGACTGAACCACCCAGGCACCCTCTGAAAAAAATATTTTAAAATGAATGGAAGATAATACACTAGAAAGCAGTCTTCACCTTCACCAAAATATTGCCCAGACTTAGCACTGCCCCAGAACATTATCCTCACAACGTCATTCCTTATGTTTTTTTTTTTTTTTAGAGAAAGTCTCCTTAATCCTTTCAGAAAGGAGGGCTTTCTTTTTTTTTTTTTAATTTTTTTTTTCAACGTTTATTTATTTTTGGGACAGAGAGAGAGAGACAGAGCATGAATGGGGGAGGGGCAGAGAGAGAGGGAGACACAGAATCGGAAACAGGCTCCAGGCTCTGAGCCATCAGCCCAGAGCTTGACGCGGGGCTCGAACTCACGGACTGCAAGATCGTGACCTGGCTGAAGTCGGACGCTTAACCGACTGTGCCACCCAGGCGCCCCCATTCCTTATGTTTTAAGAAGCAATGATTTTAGGGGTACCTGTGTGGCTTAGTTGGTTAAGCATCCAACTTTGGCTCAGGTCATGATCTCATGGTTCATGAGTTCGAGCTCCACATCAAGGCTCTGTGCTGACAGCTTGGAGCCTGGGGCCTGCTTCACATTCTGTGTCTCCTTCTCTCTCTGCCCCTTGCCCACTCGCACTCTGATCTCTCTGCCTCTCTCAAAAATAAATAAACATTAAAGAAAGGGTTTTTTTTGGTGGGGAGGCACCTGGGTGGCTCAGTCAGTTAAGCATACGACTTTGGCTCAGGTCATGATCTCACAGTTATGGGTTTGAGTTCTGTGCTGGGCTCTGTGCTGATAGCTCAGAGCCTGGAGCCTATTTCAGATTCTGTGTCTCCTCCTCTATCTGTCCCTCCCATGCTCATGCTCTGTCTAAAGAGCTAAAAAACTTTTTTTAATAAAAAATTAAAAAATTTTTTTAAAGAAGCAATGATTTAAAAATATCTTTCTTATTATATTCTCTTTGCATATTGCAAACATCACACATCACATTTTGTTTGAGTCTCTGTAAGTTTATGTCCTCTAACCTTGTCTCAAATTCTGCAAACAGAACCTTAACCTCGGGTGTATTAAGACTGTGGAATAATTACACAGGTATAAAAGCTAAAATAAAGGAAATTTATCATAATGTCCAGTTCACAAAAAATTGTTTGTTTTATACCTATGAGGCTCAGACTATGCTTATCAGGGAAGCTTGAAGGAAAAATTTCCCTGGGATATTCATTCATCATGAATTACACAAAATCATATCATACTTCTGTGACTAATATGCAGTAGTAATATTATATTAGAGTTATACTCTTACAGAGAAATGTCCACTTAGAGAAATAAACTTTTAAGTCATGTCTTTGTGAACATAAGGAGTGTGAAAAATTGTATTGTATCTGTGGGCTATCTTAATTAACATTCTCCAAGTAGTAATACCAAGTCACTGTCCTTGGAATAATCACAAAGATGTAACACAGTAAGGAGAAAGCACCATTTTTGTTTGTTTGTTTGTTTGTTTGTTTTCCCCAGTAAGATGATGTTATAGTTATATAGTGACAGCCTAACAGACCAATTCAGTAGAACATTTAGTTATCCAAAGGAGGATGCTGATTATTAGAGGAGGGAGTATTTTACTTGGATTCAAACAAACTCAGTGCCAGTGTTTGTCATTAAAACTTAATATGGCACTATATGTGAGAAAGGCACTAATGCATAGAAAGTTTCCTCCTTCTTTCCTCCCTTCCTCCTTCTCCCTCCCTCTTTCCTTTTGTCTTTTTTCTATTCAATCACTGTCCAAACCTTCCTCATCATAAGAATACTTTGTTGACAGTGTCATTGCCATTATCTGTTTCTTAAAGGAGGCATGGACTACAGTCTAAAGATTCAGTACTGGGGTGCCTGGGTGGCTCAATGAGTGGAGCATCCAACTTTGCTGTGGTCATGATCTCATGGTTCTGGGTTTGAGCCCCACGTCAGGCTCTGTGCTGACAGCTCAGAGCCTGGAGCCTGCTTTGGATTCTGTGTGTGTGTGTGTGTGTGTGTGTGTGTGTGTGTGTGTCTGCCCCCTCCCTGCTCATACTCTCTTTCTCTCTCTCTCTCTCTCACAAAAATAAACATTAAAAAATTTTTTTTAATTTAAAGATTCAGTACTTCTTCAGTGCATCTTCAAGAGTATAGAATAGAGCCATCTCTCTCTCTCTTTTTTAAATCGCCATCTAACAGAACTTTCTACAATGATAGAAATGTTCTAAATCTATACTTTCTGTGAATTCCACTACTGAGCATCTGAAGTGAGACTAGTACAATTTAGAACTCAAATTTTTAATGTAATTTAATTTACACAAGGCTTCCATATTGGACACTGCTAGTTTGGAATTTTCTTTTAATATTAATATTTAAATATCTATGGGGAGAGAAGCCAAGATGGCAGAACACCACGGAAGTTTTTTTTGCATCTCATATCCATGATATACAGCCAGATCAACACTAAACCATCCTGCACACCTAGACTACTTATTTGAGGATTAACATAACAATCTGCACAACCTGAACCACAGAACTCAGCACAAAGGTGCCAGCAGACCCCGGAGAACAACCACATTCACTGGTGCTGGAACAAGGTTGTTAAGGGTGAAGCCTGGTGCCAGATGTGGGTTCAGATTTTCCATAATCCCTGAAACGTTGTTGCTACATGATCATGTGAACATTTTCTGGGGTGGGCTGGCACCCAGCCGCAGTCTCTGGGCATTGGCAGCAGCATTGGTCCCTAGAATATTCCTGGGTGCATCCAGCACCTGGCCATTGCTCGGTGAGATCCTTCTCTAGAAGGTTGGAGCAGGACAAAGCCACAGTCCCTCAGAAGCGAGGCATTGGGAAACACAGCCAAATAGGAGATAAAACTCAGGAGGGAGGTGCCGCCTGGCCACCTAACAGCTTGCTCATGGACAATGTAAAAGCAGAGACTGGATGGAAGCCAGGGAAAAAGGACAGGTGTGTGATTGCTGATATGGGAGAATAGAGTTCCTATGCTAGAGACTGGGTAGCTGGGTGATGCCATTTTCATCCCTTGGGTGCATGAACATACACACCTACGAGTGCCACAACAATCCACTCCAGTAAGTTAAGCAGCACCATCTAGTGGAGAATGGAGCCACTATACTAAGCCCCTCCCAACTGGTCCAACCTCGCTCTTCAGGAAAACCACAAATCTCTCTACCTGCTTAGTTTATGGACTATAAATTGCTTCATAGTTTGACTTCTAGGGGAAAACAATGTAATTTCAACTGTATTTCAGTCTGTTCGCTGGTCCATCTATACAAATTTCTTTTCTTTTTCTTGAATACAGAAAGAGAAAAAATTTATTTTTATTTTTATTTTAAATTTTTATTAAAAATATTTTTCTTTAATTTTTTTGAACATAATTTTTACCTTTTTGTAATTTTTTTCAAATTATATTTTACTTCCATCATTTCATTTTATTTTACTTCATTGTATTCATTTTGTTCAAATTTTCAAACATTTTCCTGTTTTTTTTTCCTTTTTGTCTCTTAATCTATCAAGCTCCTTTCAACAACCAGACCAAAACACACCTAGGATCTAGCATCATTTATTTGATTCTTCTGTGTGTGTGTTGTTTTTGATTTTTTAATTTTATTTTTTTAACTTTATTAATTCCTTTTCTTCCTTCAAAATGATGACAATGAAGGAATTAACCCCCCCAAAAAAGAGCAGAAAGAAATGACAGCCAGGAACTTAATCAACACAGACACAAGCAAGATATCTGAACCAGAACTTAGAATCATGATAATAAGAATGCTGGCTGGGGTCAAGAATAGATTAGAATCCCTCTCTGTGGAGATAAAAGTAGTAAAAGCTAGTCAGGATAAAATAAAACATGCTATGACTGAGCTGCAATCTCAAATCGATGCCACAGCAGCAAGTATGGATGAGGCAGAGCAGTAAATCAGTGATACAGAGGACAAACTTATGGAGAATAATGAAGCAGAAAAAAAGAGGGAGACTAAGGCAAAAGAACACGATTTAAGAATTAGAGAAATCAGTGACTCATTAAAATGAGCAACATCAGAATCATGATTTGATTCATCAACAGAATCATCAACCAGAATCATCAACATCAGGTGAAGAGAAAGATGAAGAGAGAAGAGAGAGAAAAAGGGATAGAAGGGTTATGTCAGCAAATCATAGCGGAAAACTTTCCTAACCTGGGGAAAGACACAGACATCAAAATCCAGGAAGCACAGAGGGCTCCCATTAGATTCAACAAAAACCAACCATCGACAAGGCATATCATAGTCAAATTCATAAAATACTCAGGCAAGGAAAGAATCATGAAATCAGTAAGGGAAAACCAATTCTTAACCTACAAGGGAAGACAGATCAGGTTTGCAGCAAACCTATCCACTGAAACTTGGCAGACCAGAAAGGAGTGGCAGGACATATTCAATGTGCTGAATCAGAAAAATATGCAGTGAAGAATTCCGTATCCAGCAAGGCTGTCATTCAAAATAGAAGAAGAGATTAAAAGTTCCCCAAACAAAAATTAAAGGAGTTTGTGACCAAGAAATTTTAAGGGGGACTCTCTGAGGGGAGAAAAGATGAAAACAAAACAAAACAAAACAAAACCAAAAGTAACAAAGACTAGAAAGGACCGGAGAACACCAGAAACTCCAACTCTACAGGCAATATAATGGCAATAAATTCATGTCTTTCAGTTCTCACTCTAAATGTCAATGGACTAAATGCTCCAATCAAAAGATGTAGGGTAACAGAATGAATAAGAAAACAAGATCCATCTCTATGCTGTTTACAAGAGACCCACTTTAGACCTAAAGATACCTTTAGATTGAAAGTAAGTGGATGACGAACCATCTATCATGCTAATGGTCGACAAAAGAAAGCTGGAGTATCCATGCATATATAGACAATCTAGACTTTAAAATAAAGACTGTAACAAGAGGTGAAGAATAAGGGGTCTATCCACCAAGAAGACCTAACAATTGTAAACATTTATGGTCCAAATGTGAAGGCACCCAAATATAGAAATCAATTAATAACAAACATGAAGAAACTCATTGATAATAATATCATAATGGTAGGGGACTTCAACATCCCACCTACAGCAATAGACATATCATCTGAACAGAAAACCAAGAAGGAAACAATGGCTTTGAATGGCACATTGGACCAGATGCCAACAAAATGGGCAATCTGGAAGAAATGGACAAATTCCTAGAAACCCATAAACTACCAAAACTGAAACAGAAAGCAATAGAAAATGTGAACATACCCATAACCAGTAAGGAAATTGAATTAGTAATCAAAAATCTCCTAGAAAACAAGACTCTAGGACCAGATGGCTTTCCAGGGGAATTCTACCAAACATTTAAGGAAGAATTAACACCTATTCTCTTGAAGCTGTTCTAAAAAATAGAAATGGAAGAAAAACTTCTAAACTCTATGAAGCCAGCATTACCTCTGTCCAAAACCAGACAGAGACCCCACTAAAAAGGAGAGCTATAGACCAATTTCCCTGGTGAACATGGACACAAAAATCCTTGACAAGATATTAGCCAATCAGATCCAACAATACATTAAAAAAATGATTCACCATGACAAGTGGGATTTATACCTGGGATGCAAGGCTGGTTCAATATCTACAAAACAATAATTGTGATTCATCACATCGATAAAAGAAAGGACAAGAACCACATGATCCTCTCAATAGACACAGAGAAAGCATTTGACAAAATACAGCATCCTTTCTTGATAAAAACCCTCAAGAAAATAGGGATAGAAGGATCATACCTCAAGATCATAAAAGCCATATATGAAAGACCCAATGCTAATATCATCCTCAGTGGGGAACAACTGAGAGTTTTCCCCCAGGGTTAGGAACAAGACAGGGATGTCCACTCTCACTACTGTTATTCAACATAGTATTGGAAGTCTTAGCCTTAGCAATCAGACAACACAAATAAATAAAAGGAATACAAATAGGCCAGGAGGAGATCAAACTTTCACTCTTCACAGATGACATGATACCCTATATGGAAAACCCAAAATATTCCACTAAAAAACTGCTAGAACTGATCCAGGAATTCAGCAAAGTCACAGGATATAAAATCAAGGCACAGCAATCAGTTGCATTCCTATACACCAATAATGAAGCAACAGAAAGAGAAATCAAGGAATTGATCTCATTTAAAATTGCACCAAAAACCACAAAATACCTAGGAATAAATCTAACCAAAGAGGTGAAAAATCTATACACTGAAAACTATAGAAAGCTTATGAAATAAATTGAAGAAGACACAAAAAAATGGAAAAAGATTCCATGCTCCTGGAAAGGAAGAACAAATATTGTTAAAATGTCAATACTACCCAAAGCAATCTACATATTCAATGCAATCCCTATCAAAATAACACCAGCATTCTTCACAGAGCTAGAATAAACAATCCTAAAATTTGTATGGAACCAGAAAAGATCCCGAATAGCCAAAGCAACCTTGAAAAAGAAAACAAAAGCAGGAGGCAACACAATCCCGGACTTCAAGCTGTATTACAAAGCTGTAATCATCAAGACAGTACGGTACTGGCACAAGAACACTCAGATCAATGAAACAGAATGGAGAACCAAGAAATGGACCCAGAAACGTATGGCCAACTGATCTTTTGACAAAGCAGGAAAGAATAGCCAATGGAATAAAGACAGTCTTTTCAGCAAGTGGTGCTGGGAAAACTGGACAGTAACATGCAGAAAAATGAACCTGCACCACCTTCTTACACCATACACAAAAATAAACTCAAAATGGATGAAAGACCTAAATGTAAGACAGGAAGCCATCAAAATCTTCGAGGAGAAAGCAGGCAAAAACCTCTTTGATCTTGCCTGAAGCAATTTCTTACTCAACACATCTCCGGAGGCAAGGGAACCAAAAGGAAAAATGAACTACTGGGACCTCATCAAAATAAAAGGCTTCTGCACAGTGAAGGAAACAATCAGCAACACTAAAAGGCAACCGACAGAATGGGAGAAGATATTTGCAAATGACATAGCAGATAAAGGGTTAGTATCCAAAATCTACAAAGAACTTATCAAACTCAACATCCAAAAAACAAATAATCCAGTGAAGAAATGGGCAAAAGACATGAATAGACACTTCTCCAAAGACATCCAGATGGCCAACTGACACATGAAAAAATGCTCAACATCACTCATCATCAGGGAAATACAAATCAAAACCACAATGAGATACCACCTTACACCTCTCAGAATGGCTAACATTAACAACTCAGGCAACAACAGATGTTGGTGAGGATGTGGAGAAAGAGGATCTCTTTTGCGTTGTTGGTGGGAATGCAAGCCAGTGCAGCCACTCTGGAAAATAGTATGGAGGTTCCTCAAAAAACTAAAAATAGAACTACCCTATGACCCAGCAATTGCACTACTAAGTATTTATTCAAGGGATGCAGGTGTGCTGTTTCAAAGGGACACATGCACCCCCATGTTTATAGCAGCGCTATTGACAATAGCCAAAGTATGGAAAGAGCCCAAATGTCCATCGATGGATGAATGGATAAAGAAGAGTGGCATATATATACAATGGAGTATTACTTGGCAATAAAAAAAAAATGAAATCTTTCCATTTGCAACTATGTGGATGGAACTAGATGGTATTTTGCTAAGCAAAATTAGTCAGAGAAAGGTAAATATCATATGACTTCACTCATATGAGGACTTTAAGATACCAAACAGATGAACATAAGGGAAGGGAAGCAAAAATAATATAAAAACAGGGAGGGGGACCAAACATAACAGACTCTTTAAATATGGAGAACAAACTGAGGGTTACTGGAGGGGTTGTGGGAGGGGGGATGGGCTAAATGGGTAAGAGGCATTAATGAATCTACTCCTGAAATCACTGTTGAAGTATCGGCTAACTTGGATGTAAATTTAAAAAATACATTCAGTAAAAGAATATTTAAATATCTGAATATATATCTATGAATACATATATATTTATATATACATTATAAATAAGTATATATGACATGTGATATATACTTAATATATTCAACACATATAAACATATATTTAATATGCATTATCATTCTTGGGACATCTAGATGTGATATGAAAAGAACAGAGGTGTAATTATTTAGAATATAAAAGAAGGGGCGCCTCGGTGGCTCAGTCAGTTGAGCATCAGAATCTTGATTTTGGCTCAGGTCATGATCCTGGGGTGTGGGATTGAGCCCTGAGTTGGGTTCTGTGCTGAGTGTGGAGCCTGCTTAAGATTCTCTCAATCTCTCTCTCTCTCTCTCTCTCTCTCTCTCTCTCTCTCTCTCTCCCCGCTCCCTTCACTCCCTATCACCTTCTCCCACCCTCACACCCTCTTTCTTTCATGTGCTAAAAAAAAAAAAAGTGGACCCATGCAGGAGATAGAAGATGTAAATTATTAAGGACAAAACAAACTGCAAAAATTCTGTCTAGACTATTTTTTTAAGTTAATTTATTCATTTTGAGAGAGAGAGAACGTGAACAGGGCAGGGGCAGAGAGAGAGAAAGAGAGAGAATCCCAAGCAGGCTCTGTGCTGACAGCACACAGAGCCGGACACTGGGCTCAAGCTGAGGCACCATAAGATCATGAACTGAGCCGAGACCCAGAGTCCTGTTTAACCCACTGAGCCACCCACGCACCCCTTGACTTTTGATTCTCTCTTGGTTTTGTAGTTTAAAAATCTCCAATTTCAGGGATGTTCAGATTATATGAGCTGCAGGTGTTTTTCATATTCTTTGTCCATTGAAGCTGCAAGTTGAACCAAGTTGTCGGGGATAACCTCGGGAAGTTTGCCATGAAACATGACAGAATACATAGAGGACTAACCCCAAATTCAGGGGGACCCAACAGGGCCAGGCCTAGATTGGGCAGGTTTTCTCGCTTCAGTTTGGCCAAACATAAATCCTTTGGAGCCTAACTTGAAATGAAAATGCTCAGAATAACTCTAAGCAACTTGCAGATACAAAGATTGAGAAAGTATAGGCTTACCATTTTTGGTAAAACAAAGGTGAGAACAAATTTAGAGACATTCTCTCGCAACAGTGAAGAACTACAGGTGAATATTGAATCTTCACAGCAGGCTAAAGATTTCAATTATAAAGCTCCCTAAATCCTTAGACCATATTAGCCATGGACTTGGATAGATTTCAGCTCAGCTCCAAACCTCCCTCCTTCCCTGCTTGCCTTTAATCAAACTACTATGTTTCAAAATGGAACATATCATTTTGTTAGTGACTGTTTTCTATCGTTTTGTAATATTCCTCCAAACATATGAAGCTACATTGAGAAAATTTTCTCTCAATCCTTGCAATTAATATGAATTTTTCTTCAAAATCCACATAGCACTCCAAATAGCAATTGGTTTAATAAGCAGAATTTTGGCACCACAACTACTGTGAAGGCATGACCAATCTTATCTCCCCCAAAAGCATTGTCTCAACATATTCAGAAAATATAAACCTACTGGCTGTTAACATATCCTCTGGAATTAAAAAAAATCAATATTGTAAATTATTTTACTCAATGTGCAATCATTATAACTGAGATTTTATCAATCTAAAAGCTTCAGAAAAAGGGGAAATAAACGTTTTCTGACAACTTTCTTGCCATGCCAAAGGCTTTATATATGTTGCATGTTTAATCCTCTCAATAAACTGTTAAGTAGATATTATGAACCCATTTCATGAATAAAAAAAAAAGGCTCAAAACAGTTTTAAAATGTGCTCTAACTCAAGCAGCTGGTTAATGCCTGAGTTAAAATAAGAATGCAAGTAAAGCTCTAGGAATTTATAGCAATTTCAACCAGAAGAGAGCAAATTCAATTGCTGGTGAATTTGTTTTTGGACAAGTATGTCCAAAGCTATCTGACTGGGTTAGTTTCTTTTCTTTTTTTTTCAATATATGAAATTTATGGTCAAATTGGTTTCCATACAACACCCAGTGTGACTGGGTTAGTTTCCACACTTTACTTTTTAAGGGTGAATATATTATTATTTATTGCTATGTAACAAATAACTATCGAAATAGACTGGTTTAGGGGCGCCTGGGTGGCTCAGTCGGTTAAGCATCTGACTCTCAGTTTCAGCTCAGGTCATGATCTCGCAGTTTTTGTGAATTTGAGCCCCACGTTGGGCTCTGCATGGACAGTGAGGAGCCTGCTTGGAATTCTCTATTTCTTTCTTTCTCTCTTCCCCTCCCCTGCTCACACTGTCTCTGTCTCTCTCAAAATAAATACACTTAGGAAATATAGTGGTTTAAAAAAATAATAACCATTTATAATCTCTCACAGTTTTATGGATGAGGATTCTGCACAGTTGGGAGCTGTGTCTCTAGGTCTAGTATGAGGCTCTAGTTAGATATTGAGTGTGGCTGTAGTTATCAGAGCACTTGACTGGAGCTAGAGTGTCCATTTCCAATGGGGCTTTTTCAAATGTGGCTTGGAAAATTGGTGCTGGCCATTAGATTGGAACTATAGTTCCTGTCTACATGCACCTTTCTACAGGGCTACTTGAATATTCTCATGACATGCTAGCTGACTTCTCCCGGAGCATGTGATCCAAGAGACCAAGGCAGAAGTTGTAATGTCATTTAGCTTCAAAAATCATATATCATGACCTCCACTTTATTCTAATGGTTTACCCAGAGCAAACCCTGATTCAACAAGGGAGAACATGAATTCCAGGAGAAGCAGACCATTAGGCGCCATATTGGAGGTTAGTTACTGCAGTTCTTTCATATGAACCTTTTAATGGCAATCTTTCTAAAATGTGTTATTCATGTTCCTGCAATAGCAAATGGTATACTTCCAAAAAATCACCTTTTTTTTTTTTTTTTACGAGGTCAGGACATCATGAACATCAGTTTAGTACTGTGTTGTAGATCAATGGAAATTTCAGACATAATTAAGGTATGAAGGGACAAGTGGTCCTTCATGGAGCAGTCAAAAGAGATAGCTACTGAAGTGACATTCCTTTGTTATATGACCTTAATAACAGAAGGGTGTTTAAGTGTGCCCTTTCACTACATGTTCCCAAACTACATTTCTGTTTTTATTAATACGTTTTCTCCTCTTTTCCCCAATGGCAACTTATGTACTTCAGTGTCACTTTATATGGCTATCAGTGGTTCCATATCTTGCACTTCAGTTGTTTCTATTTCTGTTTGCACTGTCAGCAATTACTTCTCTGTAGCCTTTATGTTCACTCCTTTCTCTTTTCCTGCCAATTAAACCATTTATTAGCTTTGGAAAATGCAGGAATTAAAATATCAAACTCTAATTCAGGGTTACATTTTCTTAACTGTTCCATCACATGATAGCCCTTATCAATCTTTCAGTTGTCTGTTTTTTTCATGTGCATAAAACAATGAGAGCTG
Source organism: Prionailurus viverrinus (assembly GCF_022837055.1). Taxonomy (NCBI): domain Eukaryota; kingdom Metazoa; phylum Chordata; class Mammalia; order Carnivora; family Felidae; genus Prionailurus; species Prionailurus viverrinus. The sequence continues at coordinate 66,164,160 of NC_062573.1, forward strand.
GGAATATACTATTAAACCATTACGTTGAAGAAGCATAACCTTCAAAGTTCAATAAGGAAACAGCTTAATTCTCTCACCTCCTTCCTCACTGATAGTACCTATTCAAATCTACTTTGTGGATTCAATTTGTTACCATCCTTACATGAGTCCTGGGCATGACTTGTCTGATCACTCACAGATCATCATCATCGTCCTCATCATCATCAATATCATCCTCTGGTAATTCTGACTCACCAACTATAATGTTCATTTCACAATAATGATCGACTGTGAATTTATTCAAAGTAAAAGCCTCCCTTTTCCCTCAACTCAATGTGGCTCTAGGTGGGAATTTTAAAATAGGACAATAGGAGAAAATGATTCCTTCTTCCCTGTTTCCCTAGCCTGTATTGCTCTCTTCCTTTCTATCTTGCCATCAGAAATTTCTTATCCTTGGGGTCATGGAAAGAGAAATAGGGGCAGGAAGAGGCAGAAAATGTCTTCTTTGATTTTTACTCTTTTGAGCTGGTACCAATATTCTCTTAGTCTGGCAACTGTTTAAAGCTGATTCTTCCTCTTGTGGTACTTGGTGGGTTCTTGAGCTACCTTCCTTCACTGGTAAGGCACACAGAAGAATAGCACCCCCCCCCCAAGATATCCATGTCCTAATCCCCAAAACCTGTGAATATGTTGTTCTACATGGTAAAAGGGACTTTGAAGATGTGATTAAATTAATGATCTTGAGATAGGGAGATAATCCTGGATTATTCACGTGAGTCCCATGTCATCATAAGGGTCCTTACAAGAGGAGGAGACAGTAGGGTCCAACCCAGAAGGCAATATGCCAATGTAAGAAACAGGACAGAGAGAGAGATTTGACCTTGGAATGAAGGAAGGAGCCACAACTCCACTCAGGTGGCCTCTAGGAGCTAAAAAAGACAAAGAAACAGATTATTCTCTGGAAGTCTCCAGAAGGAATAGTTTGATCACACCTCGATTTTAGACTTCTGACCTGTATAACTGTAAGAGAATAACTTGGTATTGTTTTAAGATGCTAAATCTGTGGTAATTTGTTACAGCGACAATAAAAAACTAATACAGTTGAAGATCCCTGAACTGCCACTGCTCTGATGCAGATGAATGAATCTTCTCCAGAAGATTGTTTTAAGACTCCTGCCTCAGCCTTGGAGCAGTTGTTAATATGGCTATTAATCAGGCTATTTCTGCTGAGGCCTACTTACCTCTCTAGGTAGCCTTCTTGGCCGAGACACAGGACAATCCCAAGGTGCCTCTCTAGCATTATACCCCTCTGAAATACACCTTTGTCCCATAGATGGAAGTACAGTGACTTCTTAGCTATAATTTTCCACTTTGTATAGCCTGATTGAGCCACCTTCTTGTCTTTCACCGTTTTCCAGTGTGACTTCCCAATACTCTATGGGCCTGGTATCAGAACACCTCTACCAGATCTAAAATAGGAATAAATAAATTATTTCCCTTCTTCACTGACAACTTCCATTGAAGAAAATTCTCTCTTCAAATTATAACTTCTCCCTCAGTCTCTTCAGCTTAAAAAAAAAGTTACAAAACCTGTTTTTAACATATGTAACCTAGCCCCTTACTATGGAATATCAAATTCCTTGCCAACTATGTTGTTGGTTATATAACTGAGACTGAGATGTAAAGGGCCTTATTTTAACATCCTGTTATGATGATTACATCGTCAATCTGGATCAGCCAATAAGAAAAGCAACACACAGACAGAACTCCCTCAAATTGAAAGGCAGTCCTTGATCTCTAACTTTATCCAGAGATAATTATTCTTTCACAATTCTAAAACAAGTCAATGATTTAATTTCCCCCAAACATATTCTATCAAAGATAGCAAGCTATAGAATATCTCTGGCCATCAGAGATAAATAAAAGGATAAACCTGGGAAGTAACAGCTGACAGTTAAACTGCAAAGAGGAAGCCATTTTTATTTTTTATTTTCTCCAATTTTAATGAGATACAATTGACAATAACATTGTATAAGCATAAGGTATACACACAATGACTTGATATATGTACATAATGCAAAATGGTTACCACCACAAAGTTATGTAACACATCCATCCCCTCAAATAGTTACCTTGTGTGTATATGTGCGTGTGTGTGTGTGTGTGTGTGTGTGTGTGTGTGTGTTGAGAACTTTTAAGATGTACTCTCGGGGCACCTGTGTGGCTCAGTCAGTTAAGCTTCCAACTTCAGCTCAGGTTATGATCTCACGGTTCGTGAGTTCAAGCCCGTGTTGGGCTCTGTGATGACAACTCAGCCTGGAGCCTGCTTTAGATTCTATCTCCCTCTCTCTCTGCCCCTCTCCCACTTGTTCTCTCTCTCTCTCTCTCTCTCTCTCTCAAAAATGAACAAATATTAAAAAAATTAAAATGTACTCTCTTAGCAACTTTCAAATAAACAATATAATATTGTTAACTAGTGTCACCATGCTGTACATTATACACCCCAAACTTACTCACGTTATAACTGGAATTTTGTACCCTTTGACTACTTTCATCCATTTCCCCCACCTAACCTCTTGCCCCTGGCAACCACCAGTCTGTTCTTGCTTTTATAAGTTTGGTTTTTTGTTTGTTTGTTTGTTTGTTTTTAGGTTCTACATATAAATGAGATCATACAGTATTTGTTTATCTATCTCCAACTAATTTCACTTAACATAATGCCCTCAAGTTTCATCTATATTGTTGCAAATAGCAGGATTTCCTTCTTTTTTAAGGGTGAATAATATTCTATTGTATATATTGAATACAATGTATCCAATGCATTGTATGCACATTTTCTTTATCTCATCCATCAGTGGACACTTAGGATCATATAAGACTACTATGAACAATACATTAGACAACCTAGAAGTGGATAAATTCCTAGAAACATATAAACTATCAAAAATGAATCACTGGGGCCCATGGGTGGCTCAGTTGGTTAAATGTCTGACTTCGACTCAGGTCATGATCTCATGGGTCGTGAGTTTGAGCCACACATGGGGCTTTCTGCTGTCAGTGCAGAGCCTGCTTCAGATCTTCTGTCTCCCTCTCTCTCTGCCCCTCCCCTGCTCTCGTGTGCGCGCTCTCTCTCTCTCAAAAATAAATAAACATTAAAAAAATAATCATGAAGAAATATAAAATCTAAAAGACAAATTACAAGAAAGAACTGAATCAGCAATCAAAAACCTCCCAAAAAACAAGTCTAGGAGAAATGGCTTTACTGATGAATTCTACCAAACATTTAAAGATCTTTCTCAAACTTCAAAAAAATTGAAGAGGACAGTACACTTCTAAACTCATTTTATGAAGCCAGCATTATCCTGGTACCAAAGCCAGATAAGGACACCACAAGAAAAGAAAACTAAAGACCAATATCTCTAATGAATACACACGCAAAAATTTTGAACAAGATACTAGCAAACTGAATTCAACAGCACATTAAAAGGATCACATGCCATAATCAAATGGTATTCATCTCTGAGATGAGAGGATGATTTAAGATATGCAAATAAATATGATACATCACATTAATAGAACAAAACATAAACATTATGTGATCATCTCAATAGATGCATAAAAAACATTTGACAGAATTCAACATCCATTCAAGCTAAAAACTCCCCTAAAACTGGGTATAGAAGGAATGTAACTCAACATTACAAGCCCACATGGCAAGCCCACAGCTAATATCATACTCAATGGTGAAAGGTTGAAAGCTTTTCCTCTACAATGAGGAATGAGATAAGGATGCCCACTCTCTCCATTTCTGTTCAACATAGTACTAGAGGTCCTAGCCAGAGCAACCAGGCAAGAAAAGGAAATAAAAGACATCCAAGTCAGAAAGGAAGAAGTAAAATAGTCTCTGCTTGCAGATGACATGATATTATATAGAAAGTCCTAAAGACTCAACCAAAAAGCTCTTAGAAATAATATATTCAGAAAAGTTATAGGATACATAATCAACATACAAATATTGGTTACATTTCTATACCCTAACAATGAATTATCTGAAAATGAGAGGGAAAAAAATCCCATTTACAATAGCATCAAAAACAATAAAATTCTTAGGAATAAATTTACTCAAGGAGGTAAAAGATCTGTATGCTGAAAACTATATACATTGATTAAAAAAAACTGAAGAAGACACAAACAAATGGAAAGATATCTTGTGTGCATGAATTGAAAGAATTATTACTGTTAAAATGTCCATCCTACTCAAAATAATCTACAGATTCAATGCAATTCTATCAAGACTCCAATGGCATTTTTTTTACAAAAATAGAAAAGAAAACACTTTAAAATTCATGTGCAATCACAAAAGACCCCAAATAGCCAACTCAATCCTGATAAAGAACAGCAAAGCTGTAGGCATCACCCTTCCTGATTTCAAACTATATTACAAAGCTAAAGTAATAAAAATAGTATGAAACTAGCATAAAAACAGATACATAGACCAACGAACAGAATAAAGAGCCCAGTAATATACCCACACATATATGGTCAACTTATATTTAACAAGAGAGCTAAAAATACTCAGTATAGAAAAGATAGTCTCTATAACAAATGGTGTTGGGAAAACTGGATGTTCAAATTCAAAAGAATGAAAATAGACGCTTATCTCATGCCACACACACACACACACGCACACACACACACACACACACACTGAACTCAAAATGGACCAAAGACTTAAATGTAAGACCTGAAACCATAAAACTCCAGGAGGAAATATAGGGAAAAAGCTCCTTGACATTGGTTTTGGCAATGATTTCATGGATATGACACCCAAAGCACAAACAACAAAAGCAAAAATAAATTGCACCAAACCAAAAAGCTTCTCAACAAAATGAAAAGACAACTTACAGAAGGGGAGAAAATATTTGCAAACCACATATCTGATAAGGGATTAATATCCAAAATACATAAGGAACTCATAAATCTCAAACAAACAAACTAACAAACAAACAAACCCTAAGCAATCCAATTTAAAAATGGGCAAAGGTCCTGAACGAACAGATATTTTCCCAAAGAAGATATTTAAGTGACCAACAGGTACATGAAGAGGTACTCAACATTACTAATCATCAGAGAAATGCAAATCAAAACCACAATGAAATATCACCTCATACATGTTAGAATGGCTATTACCAAAAAGACAAGAGATAACAAGTGTTGATGAGGATGTGTAGAAAAGGGAACCCTTGTACACTGTTGGCAGGAATGCAAATTGGTGCAGCCACTATAGAAAACAGTATAAAGGTTTCCCCAAAATTTGAAAATAGAATTACCATATGATCCAGAAATTCCATTTCTGGTTATTTATTGAAAGGAAATGAAATCACTATTTTGCAAAGATATCTGCACCCCTCTGTTCATTGAAGTATTATTTCCAATAGCCAAGCATGAGAAACCATTTTTAGAAAGTAAGCTGACTCAAAAATAATCAGTATGAGTTAACATCCTGTGGCAATATGTGCTCATAATAACACGGAATCACTTTCAAGGAAAAAATGGCTAAGGTTACAAACAGTCTCATGTATAAGTGATTTTAGAGCAAAACCTACCAAAATGTCTAAAATATGACTGTATGGAATCTTATAATGTACATCATATTTTTGTGTGTGTGAACCCATTTACTACTTGGAGTGAGGCAGTAGGAACAATAATAGTTAATTACTGAATGACTTCTTTATGTGTCAGGGATATCTATAAATACTATATATAATCATACCTATATAAATACTATATACTAATCATATATATATATGCATGAACATATATATGATTTAATTTATATATTATATATGTATATAAATAATGTACATATATGTATATGTATATAAATATGTGTAATATTTATGTATATATTTATATATTATATATATATATCATGAAGAAATATAAAATCTAAAAGACATATATATATATATATATATATATATATATATATATGATTTCATTTTGTCCTAAATACAACTCTACTGAAGAGACTAGGGCTTAGGAAAATTGCATAATTTGTCAAATCTCACAGCTAAAAGATAGAGGCTATATTCAAAACTAGCTAGACTGATTTTGAATTCCTGTAGCCACAATATAGTACCACCTCCCAGGTCACAGGCATGATTCATAATTATTATATACATTTGTTAAGGAGAAGATTCTAGAGTTTATAGACATTGAATATTTTGCCCCAGAACTTGTGACCAGTATGCTAGAATAAAAATCAAAACCTCTTCATTTCTCATTTATTTTTAATCTCACTATACATGTTTCTTTTGGTCTTCATAAGAATTGCCCAAATCCTTAACACATGGATACATGAGGGGTGACTGGGTGGCTCAGTCTGTTGAGCGTCCAACTTCAGCTCGGGGCATGATCTCACAGTTTGTGGGTTTTAGCTCCTCATCGGGCTCTGTGCTGACAGCTCAGAGCCTGGAGCCTGCTTCGGATTTTGGTGTCTCCCTCTCTCTCTCTGCCCCTTCCTCACTTGCACTCTGTCTCTGTATCTCTCTCAAAACTAAATAAACATTAAAAAATAAATAAAAATAAAAATAAAAACACATGGATACATGAAATTCTTCACTACAACTTTAGTATAATAACATTTATTGATTAACCAGTGTTATTTTCCCCTTTACTTTCTACTATACTGCCACACACCCCTTTTTAAAATTTTTTTAATGTTTATTTTTGAGAGAGAGAGAGAGAGACAGAGAGAGAGAAACAGAGAGTAAGCAGGGGAGGGGCAGAGAGAGAGGGAGAGACAGAATGCGAAGCAGGCTCCAGGCTCTGAGCTGTCAGCACAGAGCCCGATGTGGGGCTCGAACTCTGGACTGTAAGATCATGACCTGAGCTGAAGTCGAATGCTTAACCGACTGAGCCATCCAGGTGCCCCCACACTCCCCTTTTTAAGGTTAGGAGACATATCATTGTTTCAGAAGAGGATTTATTTACAAAAGAAGCAGAGAATAAGAGTCTGGCTCTTGGCTTTTGTTTTCAAGAGCAATCATCCAGTTATGAAACAATAATAATGAAAAATATTTAAATTTTTGATCACCAAGAGTTAGTTTTCCTCAACCCATGGAAACTAGATAAATGTATCAGGGTCTGGAGAATATTGGAGAATATTGGAGAAACATGAGCAGGTAGAGGGGTAGGAGTCCTGGAACTATGGAATCCCACCTGGATGGACCAACTGCACAGGAATAAGACCTGCTCAAGCAATTGCCTGGCCCCAAACAGAAAGCTTTCTCTGTCATTACCACCAGGGAGCTAGACCAGTACTTTGAGGTGCAGTCTCCATGTAAGTGGGCCCAGTAAAATGCCAGTACCACAGATCTTTAACAGCTGTCCTTCTCATTGTGGTCCAGAAGACACCCGCCCTAAGAATAGCCAACACACCTCTGGTTGGTCAAAAGGAGTGATGCCTACGTCATGGGACTGTGCACAGGTGACATGCAGATACCCCTCATGCCCAACCCCACCTAAAATGAACTATGATACTGAATGCTCTTTCCCCAGTGCAAATCCTCACTCAAGGAAAATAATATGCTGTGGACCCCAGAGACGGAGTGGCCGTGTGGAACAGATATGCAGCTCCACTGCTGACCAACCCCACATACACACACACTAATGCACTAGACCACGTGAGACTGCAGTCAATCTGAGCTTTTCTTCCAAAGCCCACAACTTTTTGTGTGTGAAACACACAAAAGAATACATTCACTGAGCTAGTTTCTTTGGAACGTTTTATGTGTACTCCTCCTTGTTAGACTATTACATATTTAAAGGTAAGGACCACACCTTTTCTTTTTTCATTCTTCTCGCAATATTTATAATATGAGCTTAGGGGCAATTAGCTCACTGAATGTCTGATTGGCAGCTTGATTGGAGGCCCCCAGAACCCATATAAAGTATGCTGATTATAAAGCAGATCTCCCTATTGTCTCTTTGACCACAGCACTAAAAGAAATGGGAAATCTAGAACAGTGTAACAAAAATTTCTAAGAAAGTCATTTTGGCTGAGTTGCTAATACTCAGGAGTGAGGTTTACCCTCTGTGCCCTTAATTACTAAAGAACAAGGCACTCCACTAGAGGAAATGATCAATTATTCCCAAAAGGTAGTATTTACCAACTGTCATCTTCAGCAGAATATGAGTATCTCTATTGTCTATTTCTCCTCTCTTGGTCTTACTTCCGGTTATTCTTAGCTCACCAACTCCCAACCTTTTTTTTTTTTAAATAGAAAAGTAAAGATACTTGTAAAATTATTGTTCTCAAGGCTCCTATCTCAGGGTTTTGTTTTGATTTGTAATCTGGTTATTTAACTTTTACAAAGCAATTGGGATTATGTTTTGTAACAAGACTTGTCAAGAATGACGAGTCTTACTTTAACAGCAGGAAGCTGGAGGATGTCACCTGACCTGCAAGAGGCTGGAGACATTGAATGTAAACAGCCACACCGGCTAATCTTGTGCAGCTTATAAATTCCAGTTTTATTCACTTTCTAAACACCCTTTCCACAAAATTCTAAGTCAGGCTCTATTCTTTGTATGTGAGTTCTGACTCCAAAGTGCTCTGTTAGTTTCCAGACCTAAAGAGAAAGCAACTTGAAACTTTCAAAGTGGATTAAGTAATTGGTGAACAGGAAAACCAATTCAGATAGAAGTTAAAATTCTAAATGGGACACAAATAGTACAGCCATCTTACTAGTTCTGTCCTCCAGCTGTTTTTCCACTCTCCTACTAAAGAGTTAAAATGTGTTAAAATCTCTGGTAGGTAACATTTTCTTCTGTGCATATACTGATGCTTTGGGTAGATGAAATTTGATTAAAAGACTGAGCCAATCCAATACTTTTGACAAAGCAGTTTGAAGCATGTGTGTTCATCCTGCTTCTACAGGTCTATCTATACTTGGAAACATAACAATGGATAATGCAATTATAAGATACTGACTGAAGTATTTGTGGATGCCGTATCCCTCTGCGCTTCCCAAACTGATTTACAGGAAAATATTTGAGACAGGTTTGCAAGAGAAGTTGCTGTTGGTATGACAGTGTTCAAGTTTGTTAGCTGTCTGAAGTTCCTTTTTATGCTTAAAATATGAGGGCAGAGGATACTTGTGTAAAGAAATGCAGTAAACGTTCACACACACACACACACACACACACACACACACACACAAACAGAAGAACTAACTCTGTATCGAAACAGGCTGGCCATTGTTTGAGTGTGTATCTCAAGTTCCTATTCTGAGTAGTTGCTAGATTCTATCAGCTATTTTTAATTCTTCAGATTTGTTTCCTCGTCACCACTGTTTTCCTGATGGTTTGGTTCAGGCACCAGGCATCTTCCATACTCTGTTTGGAGGGAGCTCTGGAGAGCTCTGGAGCCAATTACATCATCATACTCCCAGCAGTGTTTCAACATAAACTCCAATTTATAAATGAGGCCAGAGTCACCAAGAGGTCAAATGACATATTCAGTCTTCATGGAGTGTCTCCACCACTTTAACATTTACCTTAGAAGTCCACATTATCACACTTGAGATTTACTCAAGCCCAGAACTCTGAAACTAAACACAAATTATCCATAGTTTACAAAAGATTTCATGGACTTCTCTAGTGTTATTAATGGAAAACTTGCAAAGACTTCAGAAATTTGTTTTGCTAAGCAAATACTGCAAATTCATTTGGACATGGGGAGTTTATTAGCGTAACTAATTTTTTCATCATTACCTCAGAATGAGGTATGACAGAAATGTGACTTTTAAGCTCCAATACTTTATTTTTATTTCAATTTTTCTGATAATACCTTTTTATCTAATGAAAATCTTCACCTCTTAACCAGATGATATTAACATAATTGAATTTTATCTTCATAACTCAAGGTCATTATTATGAGAATCCTCATTGATTCTGTAAGGGGAAACAAGACTGGACTAAAATTTTTTGTTAAGATTAGCCAGTGTTTGTTGTGAAATTATTTTGGTTAATATTGTAGACAAATGTGGATTCTAGTATATTACTGAAAAGTTAAAGAAAACTATCATTAGAATTCAAAAATAGATTATGTCTTCTAAATCACTAGGGGAAAATTTATATAGAACTTTAAAAAGGAAACACACCAGGAAAGCATAAAAATTCAATTAAAAACAAGATTTTTCTATCAGTTGTTTACCTTGTCACCATTTTCCAACTCTGTTCTTTTATTTTTTTTTTATTTTTTTTCAATGTTTTTATTTATTTTTGGGACAGAGAGAGACAGAGCATGAACGGGGGAGGGGCAGAGAGAGAGGGAGACACAGAATCGGAAACAGGCTCCAGGCTCCGAGCCATCAGCCCAGAGCCCGGCGCGGGGCTCGAACTCACGGACCGCGAGATTGTGACCTGGCTGAAGTCCGACGCTTAACCGACTGCGCCACCCAGGCGCCCCTACATTTTATTTAATGTTTTTTTATTTTTGAGAAAGAGAGAAAGAGAGACAAAGCACAAATGGGGGAGGGGCAGAGAGAGAGGGAGACACAGAATCTGAAGTAGGGTCCAGGCTCAGAGCTGTCAGCATAGAGCCCAGTGCAGGGCTTGAACCCATGAAGTGTGTGATCATGACCTGAGCCCAAGTCGGATGCTCAACCAACTGAGCCACCCAGGCAACCCTCCACTATATTTTATTTAAAGAGTCAGAGTGAGTTTTTAAGACATAGTCAGATTACATCTAACGGTTCAACATTTCTTAATGGAATCCCCTCAATATTGGGCATTTAAAACTATTCTCAGAAATTAGGACAATTTGATACATAGTACGCAGAATAATGCCTGGTACGCAGAATAATGCGCTTCCCAAAGATGTCTGTATCGCAAACCCAAGAACCTCTTTACATAGTAAAGGAGACTTTGAAGATGTGGCTAAATTAATAATCTTGATGGGGAGATTATCCTGGATTATCCCTATAGGTCCAGTATGATGACAAGGGTCTTGTAAGAGGGAGATAAGAAGTTTAAAATCAAGAAAGATGTGACAAAAGAAACAGGACTCCTAGTCAGAAAGAGATCTGAAGACACTATGTTGTTGGCTTGAAGATGGAGAAGAAGCCATAAACCAAGGATGCAAGTGGTCTCTAGAAGCCGGAAAAGTCTAGGAAACAGTCTCCATTAGATTTCCCAGAAGGAATGCAGATGTGCTGACACCTTGATTGACCTTAGCTCAATGAGACTCATATTAGACATTTGATCTCCAGAACTGTAAAGAGAATAAATATGTGTTGTTTTAGGCCATGAGGTTTGTGGCAATTTATTATATCAGCAATCAGAAACAAATCCAGAGCTGCCTAAAAAATACTGCAAAATGATGAAACTAAATAAATTCTAGTAGAACAATAGCACTGGACTTGAAGTCATAAAATCTGGATTCTATTCCCAGCTCAGCCATATTAACTGCAGAGTCTGGGAAAAACCATGATATTCTTATAAAGTGGAGATGATGTCTCACCTTCTCAAATCTCAGAATCATTAATAGGTTAGTTTCCTATTGCTACTGTTATAAATTACTACAGTCTTAGTCTATTAAAACAACACAATTTTCCTACATTTCTAAAGGTCAGACATCCAAAATCGGTCTCACTAACTAAAATCAAGGTGCTGGCAGGACTGTGTGTTTTTTGGAGGCTCTGAGGGAGAATCCGTCTCTTTGCCTTTTCCAACTTTAAAAGGTCACTTGAATTCCTGGGCTCAGTGTCCCTTCCTCCATCTTCAAAGGCAGCATAGCATTTTTAAATCTCTCTCTTCTTCCTTTGACACATTGCCTTCCCGACTCTGATTTTTCTTGCCTCTGTCAGATAAGGACTATTGTGATTGCATTGGGCTCATCCAAATCATCCCTGGTAGTTTTCCTAGCTCAACCTCCTTAACTTAATCATACATGGAAAGTCCATTGTGCCACATAAGGTTATATATTCACCAGTTTTGGGGGAGTAGGATGTGGATGTCTTGGGTGAAGAACATTATTCTGTCTACCCTACAAGGTCTAATAAAATAATCTCTGGACAAATGCCCTGGGGCCTTAAAGCATGAAACAAATATAGGATAAACTCCAGTTAAAGAAAAACTTCAATTTGGTTTAAAGAGGAGACATTGAAAAGTCAGGTTTTAGAACTATACTCTTACTTTTCTGCTTATCTTTAGAGTATAATTTTTTTTTAATTATCAGGTACCTTCTTCATTTCACTGAGTGAGCCTTTCTTAATCACTCATTCACCTTTACCACATAATGCAAAGGGAGATTATGTGCTTCTCTGAACAAAATAATTATCTAATTAAAAATGAAAATCTAAAACCTGCATCATACTCTCTAGGAAGCCAATATCACTTACTATTATTGCTGATGGACACTGAACCCATCTTATTCTCTGACAAACAATCACTTCAATTTTCAGGGAAAAATATGAACTATATCCATAATATCCATATTTAAGGTATTTTTAAATATTTTCCAGGGGCATCTCATCTCAGTACTATGCTTTATTCTGTACTATTTTCCAACAGGTATGTGGCAAAAGATTGATGAGATCAAACTTCTTGGGCTGTACCTATGTGTTATTGTTTGGGTAAGTAGATTGCCAGAATTCATTTGTCTGCGAAAAAAGTTGGTGATCCTGTGTAGGTTTTCATCAAACTTCACTGCTCAAAAACAGAGCACCTTTTCATATATAATTATATGGTCTCCACGCTGGAAAGATACTACAGTCCAATTCTTGCTGAATTTCTGAGTCTCCTTTCTCTTTGCCAAAACTCACAAACAGCTTTAGGTCAGGTAGGAGAATGATAATTAAACATTTCTGTAGCATCATTACCCAAGCATGTGGAACTTTTCTGGGTTCAGTGAGTGGAAGAATACCTTTTATTGATTCAAAAGCACCAAGCCAGATGCAATTACATATTTTGAATGTTTTCCAGTGGATAATTATTTTTGGTGCTGGTTGGAATAATTACTGAGCAAAGAGTCGCCTTCTTATTTCAGTAGGGGAAATCAAGAAGTTTCTGACTCACCAATAAAACTTTACAAAAGACTTTAAAATTGTTATCAAGGATTATTTTCAAAATTTATACTTAGTCATCAACAACTTCTGCTTTTATCTAAACATGGTTTTGTTTTTGCACAGGAAAATTACCCTGCCAAGAAGAAGAATCTTTAGAGAAGAAACACTGAAAACTTGGCCAGAAGCTACACCCTGTTCCCTAAATCCCCAATTCCTGCAAAGCACTTCATAAAAATGAGAAGAAAAAAAAACTAACATGGTATACAATTCATATTTATAAATTACTGTTCCCTTGAATACTTAAAAAGTATTTTGATGTGATTTTCTTTCATGTTTTGGGGTGCCTGCATTAGAATAAATAAAATTAAAGTATTATTTAACCCCACAAGGTGTCTTTACATTTGACAAGTCTTATTTGGAATGAATTCATATAAGAAAAATCTTCACACAGGCATACAAAAAGGCAGATAGACTAAACTTCTTTTCTAAAGACTGAGATAAATGAGACTAGCATTTTAATTTGCACAGGAAGAGAGGGAGGGGGGAAGAGAAAGTCAAATATGAAAATACTCTCGAGATGGTTCAACTGGATTCTTGCCCCTATCCTTAACAAAGAGAAAAAAATCACATATTTAGAACAGATACCCTCTCGGAAATGATAATTATATTGCAATACTGGTGGCATCAGAATGGCATGCTGGTTTCCAATGAGTCCTGCTCTTATCATGTAGGTATCAGAACCCACTTCTGATACAGCTCTCTCTGGGAAATAAAAGGAGAAGGCATCTGTTAAAAGTGATTTTATAGCAGAGAGCGCTCAGAAGAACTCACATTTTGAGGGAAAAGTTTCAAGAGTTGTACAAAAGTAAGAACTTAGTAGAAAAGATCTCAAAGGCTTGAAAATAAATTGTTTGGTCCTGGACTCCCTCTTTCCTTCCCTTTATTTGTTCGTTTGTTCCTTCCCTCCCTTCAGAGAAATAAACTATTAGAAAACATATTTTCAAACATATCAAAAACTTCATCTTTTTGAGGAAATGAAATTCATCTTTACAATGTAAGAGATGCAAATAAATTTAAGCTATTCTTGAAAATAAAACATTTTCTGATGATTATGTATAAGAGGGTTCTTCATGAAGATTTAATTTGAATGGGTACTGACTCACTTGTAACAGCAATCTTGAAACTACTTTGCAAAACAAATGTAAGTGACTGACGTTATTCTGCCATCTACATGCTAGAGAAATAGAATCATCAAGTTCAGCAATCTTTACACTGTATGATACTGGGAACTCTGGAATTTCCACAAAGATATTTCTGGACACAGAAATGAGAGAGCCCTGAATTTCCCAAGTGACATTAAGCAAGCAGCTGGATTTTGTTTTTTACATACATCCGGGTTCCTCATAAGATTTTATAGGAAGACATGACTCTCTATCTTTGGAAGAACACTAAGTGAATCTGTGTTTTAGAACAGAAAATCAGAAAATTCTAACACATTATTTTCCACCAATTTGGGGGGTTTTTCCCTTGTTGCAGAAACACTTAGATATTTTTAGGAGTTTTCAAATTTACAAGCTGCATCTCATGTTCTTAATGATGCCAATACAACCACATTTTTCTTCGCAAATATTCTCACCTCTACCAACCATGTCATCATTTATAAATGATTGCCATGTGAAGATAAACCACCTTGATGGAAATGCCTTATAAAGGCCAGACATGGCCAGATAAACTCAATCAGTAGTTCTCGTCATTATTTTTCCTCCTCTGATATTAAAAGGATAGATTAAGGTTAAATGATCAAAGAGTAGTTCAGCAGCATGGCCAAGTACCATAGAGCAGAGGGGACCAGTCTTGGAAAAGGGTGTGAATTCTTTGAAAATCATTGGGTTTGGCTTTTAAATTGTGACAGTTGCACTAGCACACTGAAAACTGACAACACAGACAGCAACAATGCACATATTTCAAATAATTTAGGGCAATTATGCTAGTAATTTAAGCAAATAACTCACTAGCTGAATTACTTGGATACTGCAAATATCTTTTTTTTAATGTGAAATGCTTATATATATATATATATATAATACATGTAACATATATATTATATAATATATATTGTTCCTTTTTAATTCTGGGCAAGGATGGACATGAAATTAAACCCCTTTAGGTAATGAAATCGCTAACCTATCAGAGTTCTTCAGTGATTCCTAACCCATTTGCAAGAATTCTCCCAACATCAAAGACTCTTCCATATCCATACTTAGGAGGATTTTGCACCTCATGGGAGCTTTCCCTGGTGGAAATGTTCTAGTTTGAACCCAAAATGCTGTCTTCCCTGAAAGAGGCCATTTGTTAACAAGTCCTCAGGGTGCTGTTGATTATCTCAAGCTTTTGTCTGGAAAAGTTGTTCTTGATGTTCTTTTCAGACAAAACCTAAAGCTCAGCTGGAAAGGCATAATTCAGAAATACATTGTTCTTTTTTTTTTTTGAGCATCTTTTCTTTTCCCTTACCCATAGAGATAAACACACACACACACACACACACACACACACACACACACACACAAAGTGTGTTTGCAGAAATATTTTGTTCAAGATATTTTTCTCTGAATGCTTGAACTTTTGTGTGTATACACACACAAACACACACACCCTGTCATTTAGATACTGCTGTTATTTCAGATACTGCTGTTTCAGAAAGAGCTGGTAATGGAGTTGGTCTTATCTTACATATTTTTACTTTTCCTCTTTCCATTTTAGATTACAGCATATATATATTTATAGGCATATCAAGACTTAACTAATTTTCCCATTAAATTATAGAAGTGGTATGAGAGAAAGACAGAGCAGGGAGGGGCAGAAAGAGAGGGAGACACAGAATCCGAAGCAGGCTCCAGGCTCTGAGCTGTCAGCACAGAGCCAGATGCAGGGCTTGAACTCACGGACCTTGAGATCATGACCTCAGCTGAAGTTGGACAGTTAACCAACTGAGCCACCCAGATGCCTCAATATTTATTAATGTTGTTACAATCATAGCAAGAATGCAACATTATACTGTCTTTGTTTTCTGTTTTGTGATTATTTGAATTTTCCACATCTCCTATAATTATGGCCTTGATTTCTACATAACATTTTCATGAATGGGTTTACTATAATTTGCTTATTTATGTCTTTATTAGCCACTTGGAAAGAGAGGGACAGCTATCCTCTTCTTCATTTAAATTTTAATTTACCATAAATTCTCAACTACAAAGTTTCCTAAGCCAAATAACATAACATTTATATTCTTACTACTGTTAAATTGAAATACAAAATAATTACACAAATTCAACTTACACCAACAGAGAGTGATCTGATTTCACCATAACATTTCTTGTATTTCTATTATAATTTAAATATATATAACATATATAAACATAATACTTCATAGATACATAATGAGATATTCTTATTTACTGTTTTACAATTTTTTAAAAAAGATGTTTCTTCTTTTTTAAATGATTGATGAAATTGAAATAAAGGGAATAATTACCTTCTTTCTTTAAGCTTTTCTTAAATTAGGCTTAAATGACAAATAATTTTTATCTACTATCTTAAAGTTATTCTGCAACAAGTAAACTGAAAACAATGCCAATTTCATTTTTATCTACTATTTGAAGGATATTTTGTAAAAATCAACCAGAAACTTTGGTTTCCACTATCTATGAAATGGGAAAAAAACAGAACACGGGGATTTTGGCAATGTCTTCTGGCTTTGAGAAACAGACAAGTTCAAGTTGCCTGTTGACAACTTGACAACTGTAGTTAAAGTTGACTACAAGTATATAAAGACTAAGAAGTCTCAACTGTAACCCCACAATTAATTTTCATAGAATGGTAATATCCTATATGACTGTGCAATAAGGAAAAACAGCTCTAATGCCCAAGCAGCCACTCTCCTATTGATGCCTCTGAAATGCTCATCTTGACAAATCAGCATCCATATGACATCGCTTCAGTTGGCTTACATTTTATTTCCTCATACTGCTGACGGTAACTATATCTTTTGTTATATCTATATAACTATACCTGTGTTTATTCAAGGCTTCCACTGGCTAATTGCTTGTATTTACTGTGTTTTTAAAAACATCTTTATTGGGATAAAAATTCTCCTATTTAAAACCTAAAATTCAGTGGGTTCAGTATATTCATGGAGGGGGTACAAACTTTGTATCCATTAGCATTTCCTTCATATATATACCCAGAAGTGGCACCATTGGATCACATGGTAGTTATATTTTTAATTTTTTGAGGAAATTCCATACTGATTTCTATAATGGCTTTATCAACTTACATTACCACCAACAGTGCACAAGAACTCCCTTTTCCCCACATCTTTGCCAACACTTGTTATCTCTTGTCTTTTTGGTAATACCTACTTTAATAGGTATGAAGCGATATCTCACTGTGGTTTTGATTTTCAGTCCTCTGATGTTTAGTGATGTTGAATAGTTTTCATACACCTGTTGAAAGATGTCTATTCAGGTCTTTTGTCCATTTTTAAAATTGGGTTATTTGTTTTCTTGCTATGGTGTTGAGTTCCTTATACATTTTGGGTATTAACCTTTTATTGGATGTATGGTTTGCAAATAATTTCTCCCATTCATTAACTTGTCACTTCACTCTGTTGATTGTTTCCTTTGCTGTACAAAAGACCTGCAGCTGTAAAACTACCAGAAGAAAACATAGGGGAAAAGCTTCCTGACATTTGTCTGGGCAGTAATTTTTAAAATATGACTTCCAAAGCACAGGCTACAAAAGCAAAAATAGACAAATGAGATTGCATCAAAGTAAAAAGTTTCTTACTGACTATTCTCTTAGATTCAATCTCCTGGTAATCCCATACATTTAACATTTCATCTCAGATACTATACTTTTTTCAGTTTTAGTTTCTCTATTTGGTCTTTTCCATAGTTTTTATCTTTCTAATGAGATTTCCTGTCTCTTCCATTATTATCTGCATAGTTTCCTTTATGTCCATGAACACAATTAATAAATAAGCTATTTTAAATAAATCTTGGTCAGCTTATTGCCACATGTGCAGTATTGCATACTTTCTTTAGTACTGGTGACATTTTAATGTTTCTTCATATGTGTATTAATTTTTGACATGGTCAATAATATACCGTCAATAATATAATGTAGATTCTGGATTCTGTTATGCTCCTGTGAAGAGATTTCTATTTTTTTAGAATGTTATTAACTTGGTTTAAAACAGAAAACTTTTTTTTAAGTTTATTTACTTTCAGAGAGAGAATGTGAGCAGGAGAGGGGCAGAGAGAGGGAGGGAGAGAGAGAATCCCAAGGAGGCTCCATGCTCTCAGTTTGAAGCTTGACATGGGGCTTGAACTCATGACTTGTGAGATCATGACCTGAGCCAAAACCAAGAGTCAGACACTTAACTGACTAACCCACCCAGGTACCCTTCAAACAGAAAACTTTTATGTCTCCTGCATTAGACAGCTGCTGAAATCTCAATTTAATGTTTCTTTTTAACTTATCTGAGCCACTTGGACTCTACCATGCATAGTTCAGACATCAAACTTTTTGGCAAGAGTTTATGCACATAATTCTGGGCTCCCCTTCCCTGGCTGCTTCTTTTTTAAGACCCTCCCCCCTCATTTTTTAGCTGTTGTGTTTGCCTTGAACTCTGTTCTATGCTTTTTCAAACCAGTAAGACCACTTTAGCCACTATCCAAGTTCTTGCAATCTCACAGGATAGGGTAAAGCTGTGAAACAAACTTTCTCAGGGCCAGTTACTTCTTTCAATTGTGAATTCCCTTGTCTGCTCTCTTTAGTCAATATCCAGTGTTTTCTTATTATATTGTATTTTATTTTATCTAGAATTTATAGTTCTTATCTGTGGGATGACTAGGCTAATAGGAGATACTTAGTCATTACTGCAAGCCAGCTTCCTCCATCATCACACATAAAAGCTTCTAAAAGCTTCCTACATGATTCTAATGTGCAGTCAAATTTGAGCACCACTGACTTTAACCCTAATTTCTTCTTTTTTGAACTGCAACTATTATATTGCCTTTAAGTTCCAGTTTAGCTCTAGCCTGTGTTCTCATTATTATGCATTACCTTGCTTGTCCTGCCCACTATTAGTAAAAGGTACTGAAACAGGGTATGAAGTGTATCCTTATTTAGCACGCCTTCGTGTTTTTAGCATACTTTAGGCTCCTAGATGATAATTGATGAGTACTGCAAAAATTGATTGAAATCTAACATCTTCCTTCTTTAACTCAGACAAAAGAGTAATATTACAAAATATGAGTTTCACAAAGAAACAATGCATCCTTTCAAGTAAAAAGTGTAAGTTTTTCCATACAAAAAAGCAGTTAAAGACAACATGTCACTAAATAAATTACTAATTATATAATTATTTAAATAATCTGGATTATCCAACATGGTAAGAGCATAGGACAAAAAGAGGCAAATGATTTCTATTCTAGAGATCAGCTAATTTATAGTATTTCAGCACTTGGAATCTATATTTTACATAAAATTTTAAGACCTGGTATAATAATTCCTGATCAAAAATAATGATTTCTTAATGGAAAATTGCTGATCTTCCAGGATTGAAATGTTTTTGTTTTGTTTTTCTAGAATGGATTCTGAAATTGAGTGTTAGAAAAGGAGTAACAGTGATAAAAAAGGAAAGAATAAAGACTAAAATCTTTTGAAGAACATTTTTGTATCCTTTGGGAAAATTATAGAGGCATGTGAGATATACAATTTTATGAGTATTTTTTAAAATTAGATTTTAAAATTGTATTGTCCTTCCTTACTAGCACATGGGTAACTTTTCCACTGGTCCCCAGTTAACTGGAAACTCTGATGTTTTATTCAGTGCTGTGGGAAACAATTTTAAATATAATTTCTTTATTGAAGAGTAATGTATAAAAAGAAAAGTGGGAATATCATAAAAGTAGGACTCAATGATTTTTTTTACAAACTGAATCCAGCCGTGTAACCAGCAACTAGATAAAAAAGCAGACATTAATTAGCAGAACCTCAAGACCCTTCATTTTGTTCTTTTCCAGTCAACACCTAGCACAAAACACACATAAATAATCATTATGTCTCATATCATAAACCACTTCACTTTGTATTTTATACAAATAGAATCATACAGCATGTACTTTTGGAGAGGTTACATTCAGATTATTCAACATTCTTTTTGAAATTCATTCATATGTTACATGCCATTATATCATTCATTCTTATTGTTTTCTATATTTTAGTCTGTGAATATACCCCAGTTCTACTTTTGATTGGTACTTGAGTAGTTGTCTGTTTGGGATTATTACAAATAAGACTGTGATGAACATTCAGGAATATATCTGTTGGTAAACAAATGTATGCATTTCTGTTGGAATCAGGAATGAGTATATTCAGCTTTACAGATATTGCCAAGTAGTTTTCCAAAGTTGCTGCCCAATGGTAGGTACACTGCTGTCAGCAACATGTATAAGAATTCTGGTGTTCCATAACTTCATTTGCAATATCATTTCATCAATTCTAATGGGTGTGTAGTGTTATTATATTTTGGCTTTTATGTGCTTTTCCCGGATGACTAATGACGTTAGCATCAGTTCATATATTTATTTGTGTATCATCATTTAGGAAGAACCTATTTATGTATTTTGCCTAGTTTTCTATTGATGTGTCAGGTTTTATATAGCTATCTGTAAAATACCTTTAAATATACTGACAGCTTTATCAGATATATTCATTGTATCTACTCCTACCTTGTATATTGCCTTTATATTTTCTTAATCATGTTTCTTGATGAACAGTACTTAATTTTAATATATTCCAACTCATCCATTTATCTTTCATGGTTAATGCTTTTGTGCAATATTAACAATTTTTTTTCCAACTACAAGGTAACGATTTTTTTCTATATTTCTCTTTAAGAACTATAATGTTTATCTTTCACAAATCTGACCTACAACCCATCTGGAATTAATTTTTGTGTATGGTGTGAGGTAGGATTCAAGATGTATATTTCTTCTAAATGAATATTCAACTGAATGAGCCCCATTTATTCAAAACACCATTCTTTCTTCCAGTGCATTATAATTTGAGGAAGATAACAATCATTTAATAAGTGGAAGCCTGGTAGCCAAAATATGCTTGCAGGATTGTTTATATTAAAGGAAACCAAATATTGTGGTAATAGAAATGATCTAGAGTAATAAGATTATCAAATAACAGAAACATCTTTATAATTTGAGCCAAAATTTGTTGAGCTCTTAAATAAGCTAGACTTCCATGCATCATTTTTAAAGTAAACATTTTATTTTAAAATATCTTTAAAAGGGCATCTGGGTGGCTCAGTCAGTTAAGTGTCCGAATTTGGCTCAGGTCATGATCCCATGGTTCGTGGGTTTGAGCTCCTCACTGGGCTCTGTGCTGATAGCTCAGAGCCTGGAGCCTGCTTCAGATTCTGTGTCTCCCTCTCTCTCTGCTCCTCGCCCACTCACACGCTGTCTCTCTCTCAAAAATAAATAAACATTAAAAAAATATTTTAAAAAATACCTTTAAGTTTATAGGAAAGTTGTAAAGATAGTGCAGAGAGTTCTCATATATGCCACACCAGTATCTTCTATTGTTAACATTTTATGTTATTATGGTATATCATCATAATTAATAAAGCAATATTTAGTAAGTTGTTATGTACTAAAGTCCATGCTTTACTCAGATTTCCTTCAGTATAGTATTGACATAAAGACAAGACACATAAATCAATGGAATATAATCCAGAGCCTAGAAATAAACCCTTGCAAAAATGATTATATAAATATATATGATTTTTGACAAGGATGCTCAGACCATACAGTGGGGATAGGACAATATTTTCAACAAATGGTACTGGGAAAATTGTATGCAAAGAATGATGTTGGACCCTCACCTTACATTGTATATAAGAATTAACTGAAAGTGGATCAAAGACCTGAACATAGTGCTGAAACTATAAAACTCTCAGAAGAAAACACAGGGCAAAATCTTTGTGACGCTGGATTTAGCAATAATTTCTTGTATATGACACCAAAAGTACAAGCAACAAATGTGAAAAAAAATAGACAATTTTGACTACATCAAAATTAAACATTTTATACATAAAAGGACACTATCAACAGGGTTTAATTCTGCCTTTTTTAAAATGTTTATGTATTTTTGAGGGAGAAAGACACAGAGTTTGAGCAGGAGAGGGGCAGAGAGGGAGACCCAGAATCTGAAGCAGGCTCCAGGCTCCGTTCTGCCAGCACAGAGGCTGACGGGGTTCGAACCCACAAACCATTGGATCATGACCTGAGCTGAAGTCGGATGCTTAACCAAGTGAACAATCCAGGTGCCCTAACTCTGTCTTTTAAAGACAACGCAAAGAATAGGAGAAAATATTTGCAAATCGTATAGCTCAAGTGGTTAATATCAAGAATATATAAATAACTAATACAACTAAAGAGCAGAAAAACAAACAACCCAATTTTAAAAATGGACAAAGGGCTGAGTAAATTTCTGAGTAAATGAAGATATACTAATGACCAATAAGGACTTAAAAAAATGCTCAATGTCGCTAATCATTAGAGAAGTGCACATCGAAATCACGAGGAGATACCACTTCATACACACAAAAATAGCAATTATCAAAAGAAAACAGGAAATAGCAAGTGCTGGCAAGGATGTGGAGAAATTGGAACCCTGTGCACCATTGGCAGAAATGTGAAATGGTGTAGCACTATGGAAAAAGTATAGCGGTTCCTCAAAAAACACTGAAAACAGAATTACCATATAACTGAGCAATTGCACTTCTTGGTGTACATGCAGAAGAACTGAAAGCCAGACTTGGACAGGTGTTTGTACACCCAGGTGCAAAGCAGCATTATATACGACAGTCAAAAGGTGAAAGCAACTTGACAGATGAATGGTATCTTAGCGGGTTTGAGCTTCTCTAACAAAAATACCATAGACCGGGTGGCTTATAAACAAACTAAATTTATTTCTCACGGCTCTGAAGGCTGGGAAGTCTAAGATCAAGGCACTGGCAGATTCAGTGTCTGGTGAGAACCTGTTTCCTGGTTCATAGATGTGGGGCTCTCTGGGGCCTCTTTTAAATGAGCACTAATCCCATCTGTAAAAGTTCCACCATCATGACCCCATTCACTTTCCAAATCTCCCACTTCTAAATACCATCTTATTGGACACTAGGTTTCAACATATGAATTTGGAAGCGGGGGGACACAAACATTGATTTTATAGCAAATGGATAAACAGAATATGGTATATATGGTCAACTATTATTCAGCTTCAGAGAGGAAGGAGATTCTGACACGATATCACATGGGTAAATCTTAAGATAGTACGCTTAGTGGGAGGCCTGGGTGCGCTCAGTTGGTTAAGAGACCAACTCTTGATTTTGGCTTCAGTCATGATCTCACGGTTTGTGGGTTCGGGTCCCTGATAGGGCTCTGCCCTGACAGTGCGGAGCCTGCGTGGGATTCCCTCTCTCTCTGCTCCTCCTGTCTCTCTGTCTCTTTGTCAAAACAAATGAATAAAATAAAAAAAAGAAGATTCAGACTACATTTTTTAAAAAAAGGATATTATGCTTAGTAAAATAAGCTAATAGCAAAAGGACAGATATCGTATGATTCCACTTATTTAAAGTACCAACGGTGGTCAAATTAATAGGGACAGAAAGTAGAATGTGGTTGGCAGGGGCTAGGGGGATGGAAGTATGGGGAATTACTGTTGAATAGGTACAGTTTCAGTTTTGGAAAATGAGAAATATTCTGGAGGTGGATGGTGGTGCACATTACTGTGCACACAAGTGTGAATGTACTTAATACCACTGACCTGTACACTGAAAAGTGGTGAAAGTGGTAAACTAAATGTATAATTTACCCCAGTTTTAACGTTAAAAAATAAAGCTGGAAAAAAACAATCATGTTGTATCTCTGTATAATTATTAATATATTTTTAAATTTTTTAAATGTGTATTTATTTTTGAGAGAGACACACAGAGAGAGAGAGAGAGAGAGAACCAGAGCATGAGCAGAGGTGGGGCAGAGGGAGAGAAAGACACAGAATCCGAAGCAGGATCCAGGCTCTGGGCTGTTAGCACAGAGCCCGATGCGGGGCTCGAACTCAAGAAATGTGAGATTGTGACCTGAACCAAAGCCAGATGCTTAACTGACTGAGCCACCCAAGTGCCCCATGTTTTAATATTAATGTTTAAAAATTCATCTCAGAGATGGGAAGTAGTTTGTCCAAGACCCTCAGCTAATACTTGACTAAGCAGGTTTTAGCTAACTCCAAGGTAATATATTTTTAACTATAGATAGATAGATAGATAGATAGATAGATAGATAGATGATGATGAAAGATAGATATATAGATAGATAGACAGGACTTGCTAATTCATATGATAAAAAATTGTTTTATTTTTTCTGCTTATCAGTAAAAATATAATCTTAGTCCTAAAAGTTTTATAAATAGTTGATAATTTTATATTTAAATCACCTTCCATGCATGTGCTCAAACCAAAATTATGGAAATTATTCTTGATTTCTCTCTTAATTTTACCCACATGTAAACCGTTAGCAAGTATCTTTAGCTCTGGCTCCTTAACATCTCCTACATCTTTCCATCTCCCCACCTCCATCATTTCTAGCCTAGTCTAAAACACAATCACATTTCACCTAGACTGTATCAATAGCCTCCTAACTTCTTTTTATATCCCCCTACAGTTTTTCTCTACAGATTTCATGGCCCAAAATAAACAAAAGCTATCACTCCTCAAGGATGGGTACACGTTTTTGTGAAGGATCAGATAGTAAATATTTCAGGCCATGTGGATCATACAGTCTTCGTTGCAAATACCTAACTCGGCCACGTAGCATGAAAATAGCCACAGATAGGGGCGCCTGGGTGGCTCAGTTGGTTGAGCGACCGACTTCGGCTCAGGTGACAATCTTACAGTTTGTGAGTTCGAGCCCCACGTCGGGCTCTGTGCTAACAGCTCAGAGCCTGCAGCCTGCTTCAGATTCTGTGTCTCCGGCTCTCTCTGCCCCTCTCCTGCTCACAGTTTGTCTCTCTCTGTCTATGAATAATAAATAAACGTTAAAAAAATTTTTTTAATTAAAAAAATAGCCACAGATAATACACGAAGGTAAACAAAAGCGTGTGGTGGCATTTCCATAAAACTTGTTTACAAAAATTAAGATGCTGCTGAATTTGACCCAACCCTTCCCTAACTGAAGACTAACCAAACGCTTCCCCTTGCCTTAGAATAAAATACAAGTTATTTAACTGACCCACAAGATTTTACATGACCTCGCCACTGTCTTATCTTCCCAAATTTTTCCGCCATTTGTTCTCTGTATTCTGTGCACATACTCCTCCTTTCCCTCACAATTGTTTGAACCCGAAAGTATATTGTCAGCATATAACTTATACATCAACACTTTCTTCTGCCTGCGATGCTCTTCTCCCAGACTTTTTGCACAGTTGGTGACTGATAATTTGCAACTCCTCTCCAACACAGCACCTTGTAAGGAAAGGCCTTCCCATGCCACCCAAACCAAGTGCTCCGGCTCTATGATGGGCAGTATAAATGACCCTGCTTTATTTCCTTTAAGACATTTGCAGTTATCTGAAATGATTCCATTGGCTTGTTGTCCAGAGTGCGTATTCACCTCTACCCTACCTCCCCAAAATAGATTGTAAGCCTCAAGAGTAAGGACCTATACCTTTCCTATTGCCTGTTCCATCCTCTACCCGTACAATGGTTCCAGGCATATAGCAGGTGCTTGCCAAATTACTCATAACAGAAAACATGAAAGATGTGTTTATGAGAGATTTTTATATGTATTTACTGGGTCTTCAGTTGAATGTAGAATAACTCATTAATGCCATAATTCAACACTTCAGCAAACTTCCCAAAGATCATCTCCACTGACAATAATCCCAATAAGCATATTTAATTATAAACACAAAGCTAGTCTGTTTTATACACCCCCTAAAAGAGTACATAAGTATGAAATTAAAGTTTAGTGATGTCATCACTCATCTTACAAAATCTTTCAATAGTTCCTAAATATTTTAGCTTAAAAATATTGTGCTCTTGTGATGTTATAAACAAGCAAATGATGAGAAATTACATTAAATACACAAATATGATATAACCACTATTCCTGTTTTATTTCTTAAAGGTCGATGCATATGTTAACTTTTTATTTTTACAGTTTAATGTATTCGTTTACACATCACACAGTTGTCCTTTCTTTATATTTACATTTAAACTAATTTCAAAGTAGGGACTTTTCCACTGAAATGGCGCTTGCATAGTATAAACACATGATTTCCATTCACAGATTTTAACATATAATTATTAAAATAACCACTAAATATTATGTCTGCTCATAAATTCTAACTTCAGAATAAACAAATGCTCTTGAATCCGTTTTAGTTCTGTGTTTTTACCAATAGGTGGCAATGAACATTCCTCCCTACATTTGCTTTATCATAATTGGAGACAACATAAATCCTGTGTCCTAACAGTACAGGATTTTACTAAAGAGTAGTTACAGGAAAGAAATGTAATCTAAAAGGCAACCCATTCTCATTATCCACCACCTCCAATTATTTAAACTTTTCTTTAGATGTTATGCTAAAATCATCAATTTCTGTAGTAATCCCCGGTCTGTCTGGTGAGACGATGCAATGTAATTCTCTAACCATTCTATATGGCAGTTCTGAAGCTATTAGAGAAGTTATCTTTTCTGATGTAGCATTACAAATTTTATCAACCCTTTCTCCTGAGACACGGTATGGCTTCAGATGCTCCATGCTGCTTAACCATTTTTTTTTTTTTTGCTTATTTATTTATTTAGAAAGAGAGAGCAAGTGGGGGTGGCGGGTAGGGCAGAGAGAGAAGGGGGAGAGAGAATCCCAAGCAGGCTCTGCACTGTCAGTGTAGAGCCCAGTGTGGGGCTCGAACTCACAAACTGTGAGATCATGACCTGAGCCAAAATCAAGAGTCAGATGCTTAACTTACTGAGCCACCCAGGCACCCCAACTGCATAACCTTCTTTGACATCTTCCAATTAGTTTGTGTCCATTTTAAAATACAGCATCCAAGTGGAATCGTAGTGTACAATGTAGGCAATGCAAAATTCAGTGGAACTATTATTCACCTTTCTTACGGATACTATATTTCTATTAATCCACCTCAAAACTTCTCTGTCTTCCATCCTGTATGTCACACTAAGACTTTTTACTAGGATCATATATTTTTAAAAGGATCCTCAGATCTTATTCACATCTTGCATTTTGAAACAAGTTCAAGCTTGTTTTATCTTTGGTGTCTTAATTTTTTATCTCAGCCAGTTGATATCACTTTGAATATTGATTTGGTCTTCTGTTGTGTTTGATCATCTCTCCCAGATTTGATATGCACAATGTAACAAATTTCTTTTTCTTTTTCCCCAAATCATTGTTTTAATTTTTCAAGAATTCTTAACCGAGTTAAAAACTTCTGAAGTTCCAGAGTCTCCACCAGACATTTTATTGCTTGATGTTTTTACATTGGAAATTGTGATCCACAACAGAAGACGCCCACCTGTATACTTAAGTATGTGAATGGCATAAATCAAAATTTTGGTAACCAGGGATGTCAGTTCTGACTGAGGCATTTCTGAAATAGAGTGCACCTGAGTTGTATTTTAGACTTTCATCGTGGACTTGATGTATTACATGTAATTCTCACTATATACCACAAGTATCATCAAAAGCTACTTTACCATCAGCATAATCCTTAGATCATAATTTTGACCATTCTCCCCAGTCATACTCATTCATATCTATATCAACTTCATTGCCAAAATCACATGAGGAACTGAAAGTTTGTGAAAAGTCTTTCAAGTGTAACTTTTCAACCATCACTTCAATGGCCCACAAAGAGTCAATATCTGTTTCAATCTTTATTTACTTATTTTAGCTCTACCTCTATTATAGTTCTTCTTATTTATAGCTTAAATCATGAAGGAGATACCTCACGGCAAAACAAACTCCTGTCAGATTTTGTGCCACATGTTTACAAAGGCATCATTGCCTAATTACAGCTGTGTTGGTCCACAAGCCACAGCTCGGAATTATTCAGTATGAGGCAGCAACGGAGGCTTTGATGTAGAGCCCTTAACGCAAGACAATGCAAATGACATTTACTAGCAATTTT